>NW_008686258.1:34969-35217 GCF_000695815.1 Acanthisitta chloris
ACGGAGACAAACTCGCCATCACTTTCCCCCGAACTCCTGACGGTGAGAGAGCCTGGTGTTCAGCTAAAACTTTCCCTTTCCCACCTCCCTGTCCCTACAAACCGCCCCGAATCGTCACGATTGCCATCAACGGAAAGAAAAGAAAAGGAGAAGAAAAAGGAACCAGAGAGAGCAAGCAGTCTTATGGAAACAGCACGGCAGGTACACCAGGTCGGCAGCGTCCCGCACGGGCGCGGGCGGGCGGGGCG
>NW_008686259.1:0-4008 GCF_000695815.1 Acanthisitta chloris
TGTGGGGAGTGGCCTGGCTGCTCTCAGCAAGGCTCCAGCATGTCTGGGCTAGTCAGGGGACATGTTAGGACTTGTTGCCCGAAGGCCTTAGGAGGAGTAGGCCTGGAGATGGGAACCTTGAACAGAAAGCACCTGTGTGCTGGCTCACCAGTCAGGAGTTAGGAAGTTGCTGGGATGTTACTGGGGAAGAAGACATGTAACTGGTTGTCGTGCCTTAGGTTAACCAATTGGTGCACACCTAATGTATAGAATAAGCCAATCAGCAGAGAACATGCTAAGCCAAGAAAACTATAAGTATCTGTGGAAAACAACAATAAAGGGACATCTTGCTTGCATCGAGCTGCTTCCCGTCTCTCCATCGCGACATGCCAGTATTTTAATCCACATGACATTTGAGTTCAGCAGAGAGAACTGTCTATTGCACAACTGCTTTGTTTTTAGCTTCATGGCATTATTATGTATTCACTGAACATTTTCTTTACCTTACTAATTTAGCCAAACATATTTCAGAGCGAGTGATGTGGATGGTTTGAAGAAAAAAACCAAACCAACAAACTGCACTATTTAAATGGAAGAGGTTTAGTTGCACAACATGAAAGACTACTGTATTCTCAAATGCAGCACTTTGATTTTCAGACCACACATGAGCAAACTGTCTGCTCTAACACTACACGCATTTGATAGAAGGCTTAGTGACAGAGTATGTATAACCTTCATACATGAAGGCCACATTAGCTATCACTAAAAATTTTAGAGCATCTCTGGTGGCAAATCTTTTTTTCAGACTGGTTTAAAATCAGTCCAAATAATAAGCAATGTTGAAACAGTAATCAACATTACAGCTGAAGTGCCCAAATACAGTCAGACTAAGGGGAACACAGATTACCTGTAAGACTCTTCTGCATCAATGTGTACAAACTTTTTCAAAAGTAAAGGCAAAGGTTTTTCATGCTTACATCCTGATACTCAAGTTTATCAAGTTAAACCTCAACTTTTGACTGTGTGCAGAGGACACTCATGACCTGAATTTCCAGTACTGTTTTTGATATGCCATAATAATTTCTAACTACATGTTCATTCCTCAAATTTTGAGGATACTCACAGTGTAATGCCAAGTACACTTAAATGGCTTTCTAATAAAAAAAAGAATTTAAGTATTTCACCAGTTCCAAGAAAAAGGATCACAGATGGCACTTGAGCCTACCACTGCAATGGAGAGCTGGGAGTCCTACTCAGACTCACAGCTCCACTGCATCTGTTAAGACCACATTTCATTAACCTGCAAGTAGCATAGGATGCATTTTTGACCAACCTTGTCCTTATCTCTATAGAGAATGTTTTTCTCTTGTACTTGGAAACCATCTCCCACAAGCCAAAATAATTTCTATTTAAAGGAAAACTGCAATGTGGCAGGTACACACTGCACCTAATTGCAGCAAAAGGACAGCTCAAAAGTTTTTGTGCCTTAAATGAAATTTAGCATCAAGCAGATGGATGATACATGCTATGAAATAAGAATAAACATAATTGTTCCTCAGGATGGTTCATGCACTCCCACACCTTGCATCACAGGCAAAACTGAGCCTTAGTGTAATCATCACTAAATAATCAAGTTCTTCCCTGCACTACAATGTGACCGCTTCACTGCAAGCATCACATGGTGAAGACTGAGAGCTCAAATATGGAAGAGCCTAGTACACAAAGACTATGCCTTTCCCAGACTTTATAATAATAAAGAAATACTTCCTTTGTGCAACCTGCTTCCTAGCAATATGTGGGAAAAATGTCAGTTCTCATGGTAACAATCATTCACCATAACCAAGTCAGTTAAAATAGTAATTTGTAAAATCTGCTACAAATATTTTAATTCATCTAGCAAACATTAGTTCAGCAACTTAAGACTAATTATTGCAGTTTTCCTTTAATGTTCTTGCCTTATGTAAGCTGATATTTATCTCCAAAAAACCCCCAACTTCTAGCACAAGAGGCAAAAAGGCATGTAACCCAGTAAAAACTGGCAAGCCAAAAATTTTATTTTTGATTGCCATATGATGATGGCTCTATGATATAATATGTTGCAATAATTCTTCACACAAAATCCTGTCCAAAGCACTTGGGCTAACAAAATAACAGACTCAGCAGACAACAGTCTTGAAGAATTCATCTTTCTTTTGCTAGTAAAATGAGAAGACCCCTATAATTTGCTGCCTCCAATCTTAACATAGATGTGTCAGAAAATTAAAAATATAGAAATTATAGATCCTTATGACATAGGAAAATAGTAACAGCTTTATCTAAGATGTTGAAAATTTAGGTGTGGATATAGCTTGTGCACCTGTGAAAACAAATTCATATTTATATCCTAAAATAGGTGACCAGCTGCAATCTGCAAAAGTTTACAGTAAGGCTAAGCAGGTTTCTCATGCACTGAAACAGAGCTGAAAGCACAGCATAAGTGCAATAATGAACAGGGCCTTACTGTAACACAAGCAAGAGGTATGCCATGTTATTTTTAATACAGCTACTAAGCTGTGGACATCAGATATTAAAGCAAAGCTGGCCACTTATCTTAAGAATATATTTATTAGATTATCACCATCTAATGGGATTTGACAGTACTGATAGTCCATATAGGCTTACAAAGGAAAATATCTGGAAATTCCAGAATTCAAAGATAGTCCTTCCTCCAATTTACCATTTCTATGCTTTGTTGGTGTGCAAAAGTAAACAAACCTCAGAACAGATTTTAAAATTTGCCCATGTCTTGTTAATATGCTGCAGTCTTCAAATTTACACAGAACTGCAGTTCTCCTGGGTATTCTCAAGTATCACTCATCTAATTTAGCATGACAGCTGAGAAATTATGTCAGCTACATTACAGTTCAGTTTAAAAAACAACCTCTACCTGGTATCTCTGCAGTGATTGTCTTGCTGCTCCCTGAAACCTCTTCATCATCTGATGATGAACTCGTGCTTGAGTCACATGTCAGGTCACTATCGCTGGTACTGCTGTCCTGCAGCAGGTTGTACTTCTTGCGAGCAGCTGCCTCCCGTTTCTGTCTCAAGAGCCGGATTCTCTCTTTGTGCTTTTGGCTTCGATGACCTTTTACCTTGGTAACTCGACCATTATGCTTATCACTAGACTGTCGGTTTTTCTTGGCAGCCATTGTTGAAGTTTCACTTTCAGACCTGGATCTCCTGGATTTCCTCCCAACTGCAGCCCCATACACACTAGAAGGGTCTCGCTCTACAACAGCTTCAGCTTGACAAGGCTCATTCTCTTCTGTGGAAGACAATGTATCAGAGTCAGCCAAATGCCCACTAGAAGAAGGGGAAAGCATGCAATGATTAGAAGAGTCACTCTCATAAAGTCGACCACCCGTTGGCTTATCACTCTCTGTCGATGCTAGCTGAGACTCTGAAGAGTCTCGCCTCAGTTCCATCAGTAAACAAGGCATTGAAGAGAGCACTGCAGAGTCTGCTGCAGTGTGCACATTGTCTTTCTGAGTTTGTGTCTCAAGTTCTATAGGTCCAACTTCATCAGGAGCAGTCTCTTGCTTTTCAGATGTCTTTGGTGGAACTTCCGAATCAACAAGTTCTGCTTTGCGCACTGCCTCCATCTTCATTTCAGAACACCAAGGTCCTCCTGGCCTCAAAGCATGGAGCACGTGGTCTGGAAGACTAGGTGAACTAGATATGAACTTCAGCAATACAGCAGCCTGCACAAGAACAGAAGAGTAAGAATAATTTACCCAAATAACTCAGTCCCGCACTTCACAGTATTACCTAAACAACTCATTGCTTTCAGTTACAGACAGTATGGTTTATATAATCACAGAATGGTTTGGGTTGGAAGGGACCTTAAAGGTCACCTCATTCCAACCCCCCTGCCATGGTGGGGGACACCTTCCACTAGACCAGGTTGCTCAAAGCCTCATCCAACCTGGCCTTGAACACTGCCAGGGATGGGGAGTCCACAGCCTCTGGACAACCTGTGCTAGTGCTTCA
>NW_008686260.1:0-2573 GCF_000695815.1 Acanthisitta chloris
CAGCCTCCGGGGGGCAGGAAAACCCCAAAATGAGGGCCGGAGGCTGCCGCGGGGAGACAGGAATGACAACGGCATCGTGCACAGGGGCTTTATTTCTCTCCCAGGGACTTCAGAGGGTCCCCAGAAAAGCCGAGACTGAGCTCCCCGGGGTGCGGGAGGGTCACATCGGGGGGTCGTTGCCACAGGCCGGGGGGGCGGTTGTTGGTGCTGTAGCCGCTGGGACGTGGAGGCTGGATGCCTTCCACGGGTCTCTGCATCCAGGTTAGATCCTGTGTCCGCCACACTGGAAAACCCATGAGGGAAGAGTTGGTGAGGCCACCCCCACAACCCGGGGGGCTGTGATTCCCTCCTAGGATCACCCCAAACTCACTTGGTCTCACAGGGGACAGTGGCAGGGCAGTCATGCACTGGCTGTGGTTAGTGGTGGATCCCGACAGCTCCTGCAGGATGGAAGGGGTTGCATGTGTGGTCCCATGGGAAAGGGAGTGGAATGGGGAAGGCGCACCCACCTTCCTGCCAGCACCCTGCTGATCCCCTTGGGATCCCTGGGAGATGACACCAAGCTGTGGGGGAGAAACAGAGTCCCCTGGGGTGCAGGGGAGGCTGGCAGGGGACAGGGGACACTGTGGGGTGGGGGCTCACGTGGTGCTCTGGCAGCTCTGGCAGGCTCAGGGAACTCCTTGAGGTGGCCCTGGGGAAGCTCAGTGGCTCCTTGGGGATGGCAGTTGTCTTCTGTGGGACATCTGTGGGAGCACAAGGGGCAGGAATGTCCCCACTGTCCCCAGCTCATGGTACCCTCAACACCATGGTGTTACCTGGTGTCAGGGTCCTGGATACATCTGTCCCCCTGCATTTGGAGATGGGTGACACAGGGCAGGGGGTCTCCAGTACCCCCAAAACCTCCTGGAGTCTTCCAGGACCACTGACACCCCAAAAACCCCTCGAGTTGGAGATGGCCCCAGGACCACAAACACCCTAAACCCTCCTGGGAATGGAGCTTTCCCTGGGATCCCCAAACCCTCCAGGGGATGGAGCTTTTCCTGGGACCCCCAAATCCTCCTGGGGATGGAGCCGGCCCTGGACCCCTCCAATCCCATACCTGTCTGCGCAGCACCAGTAGAGATCTCGGTGCCATGTTCTCTGGAAACCTTTGGGACATTCTCTGCTGCAGTCTGGAGACGGGAGACGGCGAATTCCTGGGAACAGCCAATTCCCGGCTGCTGGACACTCTGGGGCAGGAGTCTCCAGACATCAGAGAACCCAAAGACTCTGAAGTCCTCAGCAGTGGTGGATACAGCAGTGTCCTGGCTGTGGCAGGAGATCAGGGTGGCTGTGAGGAGGTGACCCCCAAACCTGTCCCCTGTGCCCCCCAACAGGGGTACTTACCCCTCTGTGCCCTCCCGCGGGGTGATCTGGGAGGAGAGGGCTGAGTAGTTGTTGGTGACATAGCCAGAGCCAGTGTGGAGGCCCAGGAGGGGATGCAAGCACTGCAGGCTGGGGGGGACACTCCTCTGGGGTGACCTTTGGGACCTCCTCCCGTAGGACATCTGGTAGGTGGTGACATAGAAGCTCAGGAGGTCGGAGATGTCCCTGGGATGTGGCTTCACATTCCTCTGGGGTGACCTTTGGGACCTCCTCCCGTAGGAAAACTGGTAGGTGGTGACATAGAAGCCCAGGAGGTCGGAGATGTCCCTGGAATGTGGCTTCACCGGGGGCAGTGCCGTCCCCAACCCCGCGGGGGGTGAGTCCTGCGGCTGGGATGGCATCCTGACAAGGGGACAGCCCCTACATCATGGCCCGGGCGATCTGGAAGTCCTGGAGAGCAGCTCCCTGCCTTCCCGGGCCACCAGGAGGCTGTGGAACGTGCCTGTGGACTGCGGCTCTGTCTCCTGGCAACTGCGGGGACAATGGACGCTTGTCAGTGTCACTGCCGGGGTGGAGAACACCGGGAATGTCCCACTCCAAGCGCTGAGGGAGGGGCTACAGCACCCCAGGCGTGGGGCCACATCCTGGGAGTCCCCTGGAGAAGGGACAGGTGGGAGTTGGGGACAAGTGGTGAGCTGGAGCAAGCTGAGATTGTCACCTGGGACATGAGGAGCAAAGCTAGGAGGTCACAGTGCCATGAGGAGTTTGGATCTAGGAGCCAGGCAGGACTAGCAGCTACAGCTTTATTTTACATGCCATAAGTCTCAAAGGCTGATGGAGGAGGATCCACAGGGAAAACAGCAGCAATAATCCCACAGTGCAACATGTCCCTCTGCTCCCCTGGGAATGGGGACACTAAGGTGTCCCCCTGTCACTGGGTGTCTCAAAGAGGTATTCTAGGTCTGGCTGCCTCAGCCTCTGCTCCCTGTTCCTGTTCTTGGCAAACTCCCTCAGCATGGCCATCACATCCGTGTCGAATTCTGCTGGAGGAGGCTTTGCATCTGGGGGAAAACAGGGAAAAATCAGCTCCATCCTAGCCTGGAACACCAGCTGCCACAGTGTCCCCTTGTCCCAGTGTCCACACACATACCAGTGGCCCAGTAGTAGATGTCCCAGTCATTACTGGGCTCATTGATTAGCCTGTCGTA
>NW_008686260.1:2598-3751 GCF_000695815.1 Acanthisitta chloris
CAGGTTCTCCTTGGCAAAGAGGCTGAGAAAAGGATGGATAAGGATGAGGGTGGTGATGGAGGAAGGCGATCCCGGAGGACAGCCCAGCCTGCTCTCTGGTCACTCCAGGAGATGGTGAAACACTGACACAGGCTTTCCAGAGAACCTGTGAAATGTCAACCCTTGGAAGTGCTCAAGGCCAGGTTGGATAAGGGCTTCCCACTCAGAGCATTCCGGGGTAACACTTCAACACCATTCCTGGATAAGGCTCTAAGATCCTCCAGTAATTGATTTCTAGTCTTTTCCTTCCATAGAACAGGTTGTATGGAGAAGCTGTGGCTGCCCCAGCCCTAGAAGGGTTCAAATCCAGCTTGGATGGGGCTTGGAGCCAGCTGGACTAGTGAAAGGTATCCCTGTCCATGGCAAGGGTTGGGACTGGATAATCCCTAAGGTCTCTTCGCAGCCAAACCATTCTATGATTCTAACCTCTGCTTCAATCCTCAAGTCCAACTGGCCTGAGAATCCCAGGATTTACACACATCCTTCCCAAAGGACTTCAGCTCTGATCTATCACTGGGAGTTACCTCCAGAGCTCACACACACCTCCACCTCTGACCATTGGATCCTGCATCAGCAAAGCCCTTGGGATGATTTATCCCAAGGATTTTGGCTGGGAAGTTCTCCACTAAACTTCCCTGCAATGCTCAGGCTCTTCCCAGTTATTCAACCTCCTGGAATCCACCTCTGGAGCAGAGATTACCTGAGCAGGATGCAGTTTTCCAGCATTCCTCTCTTCCTGCTCTCATACAGCAGCCGAGCTCTCTTGGTGTCCAGAGGCTCATCTGGACGCTCCTGCCAGGGGGGCAGAGGGATCTCCAGCAGGTCTTTCCCAGAATCCGTAGGGGAATTCCCCCGGTAGGCACGCTGAGGCCACAGGAGGTGTCGACACAGAGCACGGCCTGGCAGGGAGCAGAACTGGGGAGGACAGGGACAGCACAGGGATGTCAGGCACACACAGACTCCCAAATCCTGAGGGCCACGATCCCTACCCCATAGCCTCCCCAGACCCTGCTGTCCCCAGTCCATAACACCCTCCAGACCCTGCTGACCCCCAACTCCCACAGATAATCCCCCACAGACCCTGCTGCGCCCCTGACCCTCATCTATAACCCCC
>NW_008686261.1:0-529 GCF_000695815.1 Acanthisitta chloris
ATTCCAACCCTTAACTTCTATGATTCTCTGATCTCAGCTTCTCTTGTTTAACTTGCTTTAACTTTAGCAGCTAATTACACAATGATCAGGTGGCTACTGCCTAATTTGCTTTTAGCTTCAGTGTAATCATGGGTTATAATGACTACAAACATCATAAATGTGATCTGTTCTTTAGCTAACAATAATCAGTAGTAGTGATTCTGTGCAGAATTATCCTTGGCCCTGGAATTTTAAGTTTTGCCTTGGTGTATCATCACAGAATGACAGCAAATACCTTGAAGGTAAAGTGGGTTTAAACCTAAAACCAACCACCAATTGCTGGTTACTAAAGTAAATGCACTTTGGGAAGGAGTCAAACAAAATTCTGGGGGTAAAGTCAGAGAACAGATATTCACCTACAATGAGAACTGTAGGCCAATAACACAAGGAAAAGTAAGTGGATGATGTTAGTAAAAGTATTACAATAATCCAAACTCATCCAAGAACAAAGAGGAAGAAACCTCCACTATCAACATCATAATCCTCCTGC
>NW_008686261.1:731-8029 GCF_000695815.1 Acanthisitta chloris
TTTCTGTTTTTACCCAGGCTCTTTTGGAAATAAATAGATCATTTTGTCTATGAGTGTTATCCTGATTGTAACTGGGGCAATAATATCAATGAGACTAACAATCCCAGGTGCCAAATAAGAGATGTTTCCTTTGCCCACATGGACTGCTCAGAGTAGCACAACACTCTTGGACCTATATTTTTTTCCTTCCATTTATATGTCTAGATTAGATCACAAGCCTGAATCAGAGTGCAACCTTCCCAGAGAAATTCAGACTTCTTTTCCACCATCACTGAAATCTTAGGCTCAATCTCCATAGATATTAAATGCTGGCCTGTAATTTTTCCTTTATTCCTTTTTTGAGTCTGGTTTTAAACAAAAGAGGGGAAAAAACTTAAAAGAGTTTTCTGCAATTAAATATCATTTTTTCATATGTCTCAGAGACTGGGCTACCAACAGGATTTCCCCTAATCAGCATGAAATTGCACTAATCTACCTCAAACATAGAATATACTTCAGATTGTTGTCACTGGATTAGATTTTCATTCACAGATTTGCTGGATCTGAAGTCTAGTTTAGTAAAAGGATCCAAATTTCTTTTCTCTGTGTGTTTATAAGAAGGAATCCTGAGAGGGCCACATGATTTTAAACCTAAACCATATTTATTCTGCTAAAAAAAAATGACTGAATAAGATTGATTTTTCTGATCTCTGAATCCTTCAAGTCTATAGTCAGCTGAAAGATCAACATGCAAAAGTTGTGTGCTTAAAAAGGGGAGAATTATATGCAAAACTGAGAAAAGTAAAAGGACAGGCTGAGTCATTTCATGATGTGTTAAGCATTTTTCATTTGGAGTTTTATTGGTTTATAAATAGGTCAACATGTTCTAGAAGAGGCTGATGAATTCTGGAAGAATGTAGGCAAAATTCATGCAAAATCGACTTCCAAGAGGAGGATAAAAATAATATTGCACCTGATTAAATGCATGTTCAGATTTGCAGGGCAACCTCATCAAAAACCACAGTGCTGGAGAAAGAACAGGGTAAAAGATATAATTCCAAACTGAAAAGGTAAAGGAGAGAAGATGAATTCTAGAATTATATATGAGAACAAGAACCAGAGAACCTTGGCATTTTTTTTCCTTCTACTGCAAACCCAGAGCAAAACTCAATCTCAGGAGAACATGCACAGACTCCTAATTTGTCATTTTTTTTTCTTTCTACTGCAAACCCAGAGCAAAAGTCAATCTTAGGAGAACATGCACAGACTCCTAATTTGTTACTGGTTTGTCTTTAGCATCAGCAAGAGCAGAATTTTGGTAGCAGATGAAACAGGGCATTTACTTTGGCTGGGGAACACAGCTCAGATATTTCAGCACTGTAGTTCCTCTCTAGCAAAAGGCACAAGGTTGGAAGAATGATGGAGAGAACTCATCAGTGTTCCAGAGGTACAACATCATCTTTCACCACGGTACTTCATGCAGATGTAGCACCTGCTACTGTTTTCTGGCTCCAACATGTAAATCCTCTTAGCTTACATCAAAATAATCGAATTTAAGTGCTGTATACACAAACATAGCTCTGTTTTCTGAGCTGTTCAGTGAAAGGATTTGGTCAAAATATATATGTTTCCAAGGTTAGTACAGAAGATGGTTCTACCTTACATCTCAACACTAAATAGCAAAGGTATGCATTTGGTTGCAAGCCCAGAAAGTGTTTCTGAATTCTGCAGTTTAACAGAGACTCTTACTACAGCAGATTTTTCTGTCTGAAACAAAGCAGAAAAACTTTCCCTTGCAGAAAACTGCAAATTACCTTGGCAGGCATTCTCTTAGCAACTTACAATGAGAACATGAAGAAAACCTTGGGTTTGTGGACTTCATCAAGTAAAGTATGTCCTGGTTTTTCTGCTGTGTATCTCTATCAAGTCTAAGAACTTGAAATTGTAGAGTGGTGCAAGAAATCAGGGAGACAGCACTGCTGTAGTGCATTTATTTGGACATATTCAGAGCAGCACAAAGACAGAGAGCTCACCAGTATAACCAGACCTCGATTTCTCATGTAACACCAGCACTTACTGGCAGAAATGAGTGTGGCTGGTCCTTCAGGGCAAGTCTAGCAAGTCAATATTGTAAATTCTTCAAGGGTCCCTTTTAAAGATATTCAGATGTTGGAACACCAGTAAGGAATAAAATCTTCCTCAGTGTGATCTCAAAAGAAACACTGAGTAGGGACAGCTCTAGGGACTGTGCAGTACTAAAGAAACAGTTTTTCCTAGCTAAAAATCACCAAAATTACAATTGCTGCCCCACCTAGAGCTGCCAATGGACAAGGCACTTCTTAGCTGCTGTTGTCTCTTCCTCTTGTTTTATTTAGCAGGGGATTTGATCTGCACTTCCCTACAAGCATTTCCCACATCCTTTGTCACACACAGTTCAGACATTAAAGATGAGCCATATGGCCTCTATTAAAATTAAAGCACAGCAACCAGCTAAATCATCCAACACTGAAAATTACACCTGGCATACACCTCCAATCTACTCTCAAAGAGTTCAGTTAAACAACTCTACTGCAAACCAGAGAAATGACATTACTACTACAACAACATTTTTTCCAAGGTGGTGATAAGATATTGCATAAGACACTGTCATCTGTGCTTTAAAGTCTGCTCATATTCCAGTTTTAAAGCTTCAAGGCAACAGCCATGTCTGCAGCGATTGAATCTAAAGCAAAATTTGGAGAGGATTTTGCTCAACTTTTTTTTTTTTTTTTTTTTTTTTTTTTTTTTTTTTTTTTTTTTACCCACACATAAAACCCACAGCCTCCATCACTTGAAATTATTTCTATTTACCCACGTTGCAGCCAAGTTTAGCCTTGTTGCTATTCAGGCAGCATATGAGGAGTCACCTAATCAGTTTATCTTGGGAGGTAAAAGCAAATGTCACATTCCCTTTTCCTCATCTACCTTTCTCCCCTACAATTCCTTGTATGCAATATAACAATTTTTAAAGCAGAGTTTGGTAAGGAACCTTTCCATTAGGTAATGCTGAGTGTTATTACACTTGGCATTATGCAGCACTAATAGAGTAGTATCTTGCCCACAAAAATACCATATAATGCAGGCTGGAGTCACAACAAGTCAGCATGTTAAAGAATATCAATTTTATAGCTATGACTTGCATTCCTCCTCCCTCTCCCTCTTATAAGCACAGCTTCCTTTGCTGAGGAATGATTGCTGAAATGATTTAAGAGAAGTTTTATTCTGAAAAGGGCTGTGCAAGCAAAATTGGCATTTTAGTGTTTTATCAGAGGGGGAAAGAAAAGATTTTAAGGAAATATATGTGGGAAAAAAATCATGGATGCGTTTGAATTTTTCCCCACAATTTCTGATATGTTTATTTCAGCACAAATATCTTCCCAGTATCTCTCCCAAGTAAACAAGTAGGATGCTGCAAGACATTGCCAAAGAAGCAAGGAGAAAGCTTAGGTAAGTCTCCCCCAAAAGCAGGGCAGGCTATAAAACCTCTTTGTCTCTTCGTATGGGAAAAAGGTCAAGCATCCTTCCAAAAGACCATAAATCACAGCCTGAGGATTCATTCTGCCCATTATAATTTTGATATTAGAAAAGGGGAATCTTAGCTCAGCGCTCTCCTTGCACATCCTACTTCAAAGCTGCCTTACTGAATTTTAGAAACACTTTTTTTTTCTCCCACTGACAAGAATCTTATGAAACCTTTTTTCAGCTGTGGCCCTGGAATGTAGGTTGCACAGAACTGTGCATTCAGACAGTATGTCCAACCACCAGGCATTCTAGAGCTGCTGTCTGTGTGGAACTGCAGCCTGTCCCACCCTCATTTGAGTCAGAGAGCACCTGGGTCTGCCAATGCCAACTCAGGTTTTAGTTCAGGATAACAGAACAGCACACATGATGCAGAAAGTGCTGCATTCCAGAATTCTCATGTGCAACATTTCCCAGCACTACAGTTTTGAAACATATCATTCTCATGTTTAACATTATCAGTTTACTCCTGCCTGTACTGACACACTCAACCGCAAGGAAAATTCACTCAGGATTTCTCTTACTTCAGTATGTCTTATATTTTGTGAAGCAGCTGCTACTGTAGGTTATCAGCAGTCCTGTTTTCTCTAAACACTGTCAATTCAGAACAATTTAGCTGTGTTTGGTAGTAACAGAAAGCCACAAAGCTTAGGGAAATAATTAACTTCAGGAAGAAGCAGCTTCTTTTCATTTTACCCTTCAGTGCCCATATAAAGATTGATTTTACAGGTGAGGAATGTGTTTATAAGGAAAATCATGTAAGAAAATCTCCTCCACTTCCCAAGCTATTGTTTTGCTTATTTCATCCCCAGTTTTACTGCTGAGGATGAGCAAATCCTCTGCCAGGGGAGGGTTAGGTTGGATATTAGGAAGAGATTTTTTACAGAGAGAGTGCTCAGGCATTGGAATGTGCTGCCCAGGGAGGTGGTGGATTCCCCATCCCTGGAGGTTTTCAGGCTGAGACTGGATGTGGCACTTAGTGCCATGGGTTAGTGACCACAGGAGGGTTGGACTGGATGATCTTGGAGGTCTTTTCCAACCTGGTTGATTCTATGATTCTAAGTATGGAGAGGATGATGCAAGAAAAAGAAACAAAACCAAAAGGCCACTCCATAATAAAATTAATAATAGATTGTTTGCTTTCTTTTCTGGAGTCATACAATAACTGGGATCACTGGTTTTGAAGGAATTCTGGTCATTTTACTTCTAACATGCAAGAAAGTGAATAATGTTAACAGACATTCAGCTGGCTACATTTGTACTACCTAATTCCATCAATAAGTTTCTAGGCAGAAAGACACTGTGTTACTTTCCACTCCAGCTGGCTACTTCGAATAGGAACTTTGTGCCACTTTACTCCTCCCTCAGCTGGGAGATCTTTGCTTCACTTAGCTTTAAATGAATCCCACGGGTCTCTGGAGACGTGAAGGCTTTGAGCCACACAGCCCCCGAGCCATGGGCACACCAGCTGACAGTGTTCTTTGAAAAAAATCTGCTCTGAATCTGTTTTGTGCAGTGCCTGCATCTCTTTCCTCTCCCGCCGCCAGAGATGCTCTTGCCCTGGTGATACCTTTTGTCACTACGGAAACAATGCTTGGAAAACCACCGAGGTTTTACCTCTTGCCTTTCAATGTTCCCACCCCAAAGATCCCAACAGCTAAGGCAACCAGCAGCGAAGCCGCCGAGTGCTGCAGCCTGACTTGGAGGAGATGCTGCTGCTGCCGCTGGCGAGAGGATGCTCGAGCGGCACCTTCACTTCTCATCTAGCACCATCTACTGCTCAAGGCAAGCAGGAGCTGGTGCTGGTGCCCAGCCCTGGTCAGCAGCGCAGGGAACCTGCGGTCCGAGAGGGCAGGGAGCAGTGGGAAGGAGGAGCATCACCATTCCGGAGAGCTGGGAGCATCACTGTCAGCACTGGGCTCTCCACCGCTGGACCAGCAGCTCGCTCAGGGTGCTGTCCACATCCATACCTCATTCCAAACACAGCAGGACTCTGCTCCAGCCTGCTTACAAGCACAAAGAGCCTGTTTCCCTGCATTCTCTATCTGTACTTGATGTTGCTGTCACCATTGCTTAAGGACTTGGATGGAATAATGATGTATGAGCTACGGGAATGCCACCCAAAGGTGATAAATTATTGCCTGTGCAATTCCACAAAATAGAAAACAATAGAGGTAGGAAGGGAAAGGTAGATGGTAAGTTCAGTTTAGCCTGAGGTGATGGCAACTGAGAAAATAGGAGGGACTTTATAAGCATATAATCAGATAATTTTAGGGTTGGAATGGACCTTAGAGATCATCTACTCCCATCCCCCCCAACCTCCCACCAGAGCAGGTTGCTCAAGGCTCATCCAACCTGGCTGTGAACACTGCCAGGGTTGGGGCAGCCACAGCCTCCCTGGGCAACCTGGGACAGGGTCTCACCACCAGAACAGGAAAAATTTCTTCGTGATATCTAGCCTAGATTTCTCCTCCTTCAATTTGAGCATTATGCCCCTTGTCCTGTCCCTGCAGCTCCTAACACAGATCCCTCTGCAGCTCCTTGTAGGCCCTTCCGATATTGAAAAGTTGCTCTGAGGTCTCCACACAACCTTCTCTTCTCCAGGCTAAACAGCCCCAACTCCCTCAGCCTGTCCTCACAGGGAGATGCTCCAGTGCTCTGAGCAACTTTGTGGCCTCCTCTGCACTTGCTCCCACAGTTCCATGTCCTTCTGATGCTGAGGACACCAGAGCTGTGTGCAGTATTCCAGGTGTGTCTCCCAGAGCAGAGCAGAGGGGCAGAATCCCCTCCCTTGCCCTGCTGCCCACACTCCTGTGGCTCAGCCCAGGATTCCATTGGTTTCTGGGCTGAGCTCACACTGCAGCTCATGCTGAGCTGCTCATCAGGTACTGCAGGTGGGTAGCAGCACAGCCATCACCAAACACAGAGAAGATCCCTTACAAGAGAAAAAAAAATCCACATCTTCTATGACCTGGGTATGGATTTACCTCTAAAGAAAAGAATCACTATGTTATGATCATCTTAGTTACAGTTGTGCTAAATGCAGTCATCTAAAAACAGAATTTACAGCAAAGAGGAAAAATTGATATTCAGAGAATCAATGCAAGAAGGTCATTACTACTTTGGAGTAGTGGGTTACCAGTATCGAAAATATTGATTAATGTTTTGCAGAGGAATCACTATCAAATTACAAAGATGCATAATATGTAATAAAGCTTCCTCCAAGCTTCAGCCTCTGGGGAAAGAACCAGTTGCTAATCTCCAGCCTAACCCTGCCCTGACACAACTCCAGCCCATTCCCTGGCTCCTGTCCCTGGGCCCAGAGAGAAGAGCTCAGAGCTGTCCCTGCACTTCCTTCCCTGAGGGAGTTGTCCCAGCCATGAGCTCTGTGCTCAGTCTCCTCTTCTCCAGCTGAACAGCCCAAGTGCCTCAGTCACTCCTCATGTGGCTTCACCTCAAGGCCCTTCACCATCTTCGTTGCCTCCTTTGGATACTCTCCAAGAACTTAATATCCTTCTTGTATTGTGTTTCCCCAAACTGCACACAATATTCAAGGTGAGGCTGCACCAGCAGAAAGAAGAGCAGGTCCCTAAGTTTTCACCAAGTTCTAAGTAGATGTTGATAATAGATCCTATGGGTTTATTTCCTCAGGTGCTTTATAGTGTTTAGTGACAAATTATTCAAAACTAAACAAAGCAAATTACTTTTATTTAAAGTGTGTTGACATTCACATATATTTTAGGATTTTAGACAGGGAAAGA
>NW_008686261.1:8063-8950 GCF_000695815.1 Acanthisitta chloris
CCTTACAGTGCTGCTTTACACTCTCAATCCCATCTCTAGTGTTTTGAGAAATCTTTCCTCAGCTGGTTCAAGCACTAAAACTCAGGAACAAAGAACCACATACCAGAGAAACCTTCAGAAAACCTGAGCCAGAAGGCCTCAAAACTAGTTAGACTAGCCCAAAAAATCAGTCAAATGTGGCATCTGACATGACATATTTTGCTGCCAAATTCCTCTGTATCCTTTTAACATGGAAAACTGCAAAATGAAGAAGAAACAGCAGTAATAAAAATAATCCCTCTGCAAAATAAGAAGGATGACAGGCTAGCTGAAAAAGTCACACATTAAAAATGGCTCTTTAACAGGCTGTTTCTAAAAAGTATCTCTGAATTGTTTCCTCTTACGAGCAATAAAAGAAATATTCAAAACAACCTACAAAATGATCAAAACCATGGTCTGCTGACAGCAGCATATTAATGCAGACAGGATGTTTCTGAACAAAACACAAAGCCAAAATACAAAACTGAGACGGCAGTTGACAAGGCAAAGTTAAATGTACATAATAAAAGGCATCTTTGCCAAAGGTATGGAAAAATATTAATACACAAGGTAATTATGGTCCTTTTATGAAACATTTGACATCTAAAAATGAAAGGAATTACTGATATATATTTTTAGAGTGAAAATGTCAACATTCTTATACAAATTACTGCCATTAAACTAGGATTTCGCTTAAATAACAAAACTTTTTACATTGCTAAAGAATTAAGTGTCCTATCTCAACTGAATATGTGGAGCCACAGAAGAATTGCACTGATTATCAAGCAATAAATCAAAGCAGAATCACCAAATCATAGAATTTAGGGGGTGGAATGGGCATGACAGATCATCCAGTCCCAAGCCCTGCC
>NW_008686262.1:602-4588 GCF_000695815.1 Acanthisitta chloris
GCGATGCCACTTGGGTCCGTGTGCCAGCACAGGTGTTCCTGCACTCACCCACCCTTCTCCCACCCACATGGCCAGCCCAGCCTGGAGCTCTATCCCAGCTGGAGCCCCCTTGGTGCTCAGGAGGCTGTTGTAGGGGGTGAGGGGACTGTGCCTCCCTCCAGGGGCTCAGGGGACCCCAATTTCAGCTCCAGGGTGGCTGTGCCGCCCCATATCCCCCATTGCTGGTTCCTCCCCTCCACTAAGCAGTTAGTGCTTTAAGTGTTTTATTTAAACCCCCACCTGGCCTGTAACCTTCCACTCCAATTCTCCCAAGCTCTTCCCTTACCCTTTCCAACTGGGGGGCCACTCCCTCTGCACTGACCTGGGGTGGGTCTGTGTCCCAGCAGACTCCAGAGTGGGGGATTCCCCTACCATAGCACCCACTTTCCTGCCCTCCCTGCACCCTGCCATCATCACAGGGGGATTTGCTCACCCCCCACTCCCCACACACCCACGGGTGCTGCTCCAGCCCCCACCCCACACCCTGGGTTTGGTCTATGGTGCCGCAGGTCCCAGCTCCGGAGGGTGGATGAGGACAGAGCTGTGGCTTGGGTATTTTTTTTAATAGAAAGGCTCTTCTTACATGGTCTATTTTCTCAATACGGGTCATAATTGCTGTATTTTTTATCAGTGCTCATTTCCATACAGCTCCCAGCATGTGTGTCAAATCTCATCGGGCCAATAATAAAGTTTTTAAAATATCTTAAGCCGTTTCCTGCCCCAATCATTGCCCAACACACAGGGTGGAGCCAGCTCGGGTGGCCCCAGCGAAGCTGCAGGGCCAGCAGTGCCTCTGGCCAGGGAAAACACCACGGGAGGGAGGAGCTGGGGATGTTTATTGCTCATAAATTACTTTTTTCTCATAAAAAATTATTTCAGGTTACGTCTTGCAGGTACCACCGAGCCAGGAGGTGCAACGAGGCTCCCCGGGCGCTGGCTGGAGCTGGGGGGGCTGCCGGGGGGGGCAGCCCCTGGCACAGGGGTGGAAGAGGACAACGCTGAGGCTGAGGGGACTCCAGGCCTGTCCCCATCCTGGGCTGTGACCCCCAGCCCTCTCCCACCTGCTGCCCTCTGGAGTCCTTCCCCTCACCCCTGTCCCACTTGGCTCCCCACCCATCTGCTCCTGCCCTGGGAGAGGAAGAGGAGGCACAGCACGGACCATGGAACCATTGTGCACAGCTGGAGCCCAGGTGGTCACAGGAGAAGCTGTTTTCCTGCAGTGGAGCTGGAAAACCCATCGGAGGGGACATGGGAGCCATGAGCCACCACGTCCAGCTGGGACTGAGACGCCCCCTGTGCTGGGGACACTCCAAGCACCCACTGCCCAGGCTGTGCTGACCTGGCTCTAGTGATCAAACTGTGCAAAATGAGAAATACAACGGAAAAAGCAAAAACTCTGTTCGGCATCAACCACTTGCCCACGGGAGACACAGTTCCTGCCTGTAAAACCTCCTCCTTAGTTTTGGAGCAAGGCCGTGACCCCCATGTGGGCTCCCAGGAACTGTGGAAGAGCCTGGGAGTCACCTCACTCGTGGGCACCCCCAGCTATAAGCTTAGCAAGTGTGTGTACATATATTTATATATATTTATCTCTATCTATCTCTCTCTCATGCAGCCCTAGGAATAGAGGAAGAGCAAACAGCCAAGCAAGAGGTCCAGATGGGAGAGCCTGTCTGCAGGAGCAGGGTGCCCCCGGCCCCAGGCACCCCAAGGCACACTTACACACTGCCCTCACCTCCACAAGTGTTTTTTTTTCTAGCTTATATTTTACAGCAGTACCGTAATTCCCTACAATACCCCAGGCCCTGGCACTGCAGGAGCTCTAGGACTGGAGTTGTCCCCGTCCTGGCGGGGGCTGCAGTGCTGGCACCTGCTGCCAGTGTCCCAGCCAGGAGCATGGGGTGGGCAACCAGGGTCTCGTGGGAGCTGCCTGTGGCTCCCACACACCCCTTGGCTTGCATGGGGGGTCCTGGCTATGCCTCCTGTCCCAGGGGTCCCTCCCAGCTGGGCAGGGGGGGCATGGAGACGTGTCCCCTCTGTCTTTGCCACTCCACCAGAGGACTGTGAGCTTCTGGAGAGTCATTCTCCAGCTGAGCCCATTCTCCCACCCACATCAAGCTGCTGCTCAGTCTGGGAGCTAGCCCAGATCTAGGACATGCTGCCACTGCAACGTCAGTGCAGGCAAAGGACAGGTGACATGGCAGTGGTGTGACCCTCTGCCACTGAGGGGGACAAGCTGGGTCTAGAGAAGAGAGAACTAGGGCACTAGCTTGAGCCTTTGGCTTTCAAAGCAGCAGGATTAAATAAATTCTGCCTAGAAATGAAGTCCTGGGAAGCTGGACATGCAGCGGCGAGGAGGAGGATGAGGAGCTGGCGAGTGCCACGCGGGCGCCAGCGCTCCCGGATCAGCTGATGAGCGGAGCCGAGCGGTCGTTCGTCACCGTTGGCTTCAGCTGGACGTTGGCAAAAGGGTTTCTGCAGAGGAAGAGGAAGGAAGAGTTAACGGGGGGATGGTGGCAGCAGTGCCAGCGAGGACAGGGCACCAGCACAGCGAGCGGCGACTGGCGAGACCCCCTGGGCCAGCAGCGATTGGGAAGAGGCTCAGCTGGAAAGGCTCTGCCCTGTGGAGCCCCCAGCAGAGCTGCCCTCACTCCTTGGCTCCTCTTCTAGCTAAAGCCGTGGTGGAGGTGAGAGATGAGCCCAGGGCAGCTGCATGCAGGATGTTTTCCTACCTCGCTCTCCATCAGCCTAAAGTTGGGGATGCCACAGGGGTCAGGGCTGGAGAAGCTGCTGCAGCCCCCCCAGGCTGGACTCACATGGTTCCCACAGATTGGTGCACCAGGAGATTCCCTGACCCTGCACCGCATGGCTCCAGGGAGCTGGGGATTATGGCTTGACCCCCTGCCAAGGACAGCACCCTGCAGAGCCCTTGAGTTGCCTCTGGAGAAGTTAATATCCAAGAGGAAAAGTGTGGGAGATGAAGGACATCTGGATGAGCTTGGCAGAGCCAAGAGACCATGCCCAGCCCAGCCAGGCTGCCCTGGGGTTTCACCTACCTGGGGTGTCCCCAGCGCTGTCCCATTGCTACCATCACTTGGCCAGGATGAGGTACAAGGGCTATCTTGGCACAAGGAGCATCCTTACCCCTCCTCAGGAGGTCCTCTCTGTCCCCTCCCAGCAGGATTTAACTCCCCGGGAGTGTGGGCAACTCTGGGGGTCCCACTGGGTACCTGGGGCCAGGGGGTCCAAACCTGCACCAGGCAAGGAGCCACCAAGCAGCCCCCTGCCCTCCCAGTGGTCCTACAGCCCTCCTGCCTCACCTGCCCAGTGTCCCCAGCCCTGCCCAGGGAGCCATACAATCCCTCTCCCCAGTGGATGTGATGGCCACCTGGTCCCACTGCCTGACCTGGGTACAGGTAATGTGCTGTCGTTACCATCAGCACCTGGACTGAGCAGCTTTGGGATGTCCCCAGAAGCTCTGGGATGTCCCCAGCCACCTCTGAGAGCAGAAGGAAGAGGCCAGGCCCTCCAGCCTCCTGTGACAGGCCCTCACTGTCTCCCCCACGCCCTCTCCCTGCCATCCCTCACCTCTCCACGTGCTCTTTTTCTTTCCTTAAAAGATAAATGGCTTTTGCTTAAAAATAGGGTAATTAATTTCCCACCTAATTAATGCAGATGCTTAGATCACTTTCCCCCCCAGGATGCCAAAATAGATTCTCAGGACTGGAGGGAGAGGAAAAGTTGCTTTGATGAGTCACACGGGGCTCTCATTTAACTATTTCTGTGCTGGCAGAGAAGAGCCATTGGGATAGAGCCTGAAGCTCCGGGGAAACCAGCTCATGGATCAAAGAGAAACGGGGAAAGGGCTCCCCGGGCCCTGCAGTGCCAGCGAGGTGAGTCTCAGCTCCTGCAGAAGCTCCTCCATCCCGTCCCTGGAGCCAAGACAA
>NW_008686263.1:0-56661 GCF_000695815.1 Acanthisitta chloris
CTCTACTCCAACTCAAACCAGCACACCTAGACATGTTTAAAATTTTTGGATAGTTTGTGCAGAAGATATGGGGAAGGTGCCTCCAGCAGGACCCACAGTGGCAACATAGTGCTGAAGGCTTTCCTCTACTATCCAGCCTGCTGCAGGGCAGTGCCTCAAGCCAAATCAGAATATGCTTGCAATGTGTGTCACATATTAGAGTGCTTTTGGGCAATTATTTGTCCCATAAAAAAACAGGAAGATTGTGTGTGCTGTGATGATTATGGTCTAATGCCCACTGGCTGTACCTCAGGGATTTTTAAAGATGCCTCTCTAGAGCAGTGAGGCAGTGGAGGAACAAAGCACAGTCTTGTTCGAGTGCAGCTCTAATGGTTTCATGACAACATCATGTTGTAACCTACTGGTCCTGTGTTTTATTCACAAAACAGAATTTAGCTTGGGAAGGAAGGTGTGAGCAGGTTGGCATTCAAATGTTAATACATGGAGAGCAAAAAGGACTAAGGACAAAGTTAGTGTAACTGTAACTGTAACTCTTCTCAAATGATTTTTTGACCCCTTCACCCCCTTTTCACCAACAGCCTAGCTATTCCTTCAACTACAACACTTAATTTTTTAAGTGAATTTTGTCATAGTAGCTTGCAATAAAACCAAAGTCTATGTTATTGAGCTGTTCCTCATTTGCCGTTGTGTCTCACCCCTTCTCATTTTTCTTGCTCATGTTCTCCCAGGTGGAGGCAGTTTTGGTGGCTTTCAGCTATTCATTTCTCAAGGCCATCAAGTGGCTGAAACACCCACTCAGGCTATGATAGGGGGTGTTGTCATATGCACAGCAGGAGCCTTTAGGAGATGGCACTTTATCTAATTAGCTTTCAACAAGGAACTGTGATTCATCTTGTGTTACGAGCAGTGAAATCGCTGAGCATTTTGCTGTCGGCATCACTAACTGAGCCCTCAGCTACCACAGTGCTTGCAGTTTAGGTGAAGCCCTGTCTAAATTTGTCTGGGTTTCTGTCGTTGCTGCACCAGCTAACTCTCCTCAGTCTGATCTACCTCTGCTCTTGCAAAGCCATTTTGTGGCAGCACAGGAGCTACCTGCATTCAGCCTGATGTTTTGAGGAGGAGGATGTTTACATTATTAATATGGTTGAAATGATCTTGGTGAAGCATGGCTGCGAAAGCCAACTGATATTTGTGGTGTCTGTATCTATATACACACTGAAATGAGGCTGCTTGTGAAGGAATCTGGCTCCCTGAGACTGAAGTTTAAAGTATTTTTCCCAATGAGCTTGATTAATTTGATTTTTAAGGATAAGTGATCTGTAGGCTACGGTCATTTCCTTCCACTGTGCTGGTAGCATCTGTCTATATCCATAGATGAAACCTTAAGATCCTTCAACTAGGTATGAAATATGGGGCCATTTTCTAAGCAAGTTTTTTGGATTTATTTGCATATTTTTCAATTGGGGGAAGAGTTAAATTCAAGTGAGATTTGTTCTTTTATTACTTCTTTATGAAGCTCCTTAATCGTATCATTAATTCTGATGTTATGCTGAAAAATTTGCTAGGCAAGTGTTGCCACTGTCCCTTGCAATGAGGTGAGTTATGGCTGTGAACACTCCCCATTCACTACTGGGGAAGGTAGAGAGTTCTTTATCTGAGTGTCCTGGGTTTGCCTGGGACAGAGTTAATTTTCTTCCTAGTAGCTGGTACAGTGCTATGTTTTGAATTTAGTATGAGAATAATGTTGGTAACACCCTGATGCTTTGGTTGTTGCTCAGTAGTGCTTATCCTAAGGCAAGGAATTTCAGTTTCTCATACGCTGCCAACGAGGAGATGCATGAGAAGCTGGAAGGGAGCAAGACCAGGAGATGTGACCCAAACTGGCCAAAAGGATATTTCATATCATAGAACATCATGCCCAGTATATAAACGGGGCAGCTGGTCTGGAGGAGGGGATCACTGCTTGGGGTGGACTGGTCACTGGTCAGTGGGTGGTGAGCAACTGTTTTGTGTGTCTCTTATTTCTCTTGGGCTTTATCTCTCTCTCTCTCTTTTTCTCCTTTCCATTCCTATAATGATTATTATAATTATTATAATTCACATTATTATTATATTTTATTTTGTTTCAGTTATTAAACTCTTCTTACCTCAACCTACAAGTTTTACATTTTTCCCTATTCTCATCGCCGCTGGGGATGTGGAAGGGAGGAGTGGGTGAGTGACTGAGTGGTACTTAGTTGTCAGAAGGGGTTAAACCACAACACTGAGAAATAAAGCCATGACTATATTGTCCTGTGTCCTGTCCAGTGGGAAAACATCAGTGCTTGCTGCCTCTTCACCAGGCCCTGGCTATGCCAGCTGATGCACCGACAGGGCTTGTTCAGGACCGACCACCCCCCAGGACAACCCTCCAGCTCGGGGAGGGTGCTGAGGGCTGTGTGCTGGCAGGAGCCCCAGATCAGAAATGCTCCCATGTGCCTTTGCATGTGAGTAAGTAGTTCAGGTCTGGGTCACCACCACCAGCTAAATGTTGTGCTTACTGAGGCTGAACAAAATTTCAGTCTCTCTGTCGACACGCTGTGCATCTTTACTGGCCTGCGGCTGTGAGCTCGCTCTCTGCACAATCCTGCACGCTGAGTCTGTCAGGCAGGAATATTTCAGGCTCTTATTTGCACATAAACTCTCTTATTTCCAGGGCTGTTGAACTGTGTGGGTGGCAACCCTTTCGGCTTCACCAGCCTGTTGTTTCCTCTGCCCACACTGGAAACGATTAGGTGTCCCTCTGCCTGGAGATGGAGGCTCCTTACTTTGTAATTTGCCATGACAAGAGTGTGGCACATAGCTCCCGAGGCAGTGCCCCAAAGCAGGGCTGAACTGCAGAACCAAAGAGTGAGCTCAGTTGGGTTGGTCTGGGGCTATTTATATACTCCAGATTAGTTTGATCAAAATTATTGGCAATGAAAATCAGTGAGGTTGGCCCCATCCACCTGGTGTCAAGTGCATGAATTTTAGGCTAGTGGAGCAATGACTACTGTCTGTGCATGTGTGTGTTATAGATACACTTTGGTGAAGAGCATACTCAAGATACTTGAGTTTCTTGGTGAAAAACCCAAACAGCAGAACATTGCTCATGCGTTTTTAAGAGGCTCTATATAGTGCAGCACTCGATCTGTGTCCCATTATCTGAAATGAAATGTTCAGAAACATCTCAGTCAAGAAACAAGTAAGTGACAAAATGTGGTGAAGACTATAAATTGTAAACTACAAAGCAAGCCCACATCTTGCAACAAAAGCTGCTTTATTCAGGCGAGGAAGTGCACTTAGGCGTAACTTTAAATAGTAAGCATCAGAAAAACTCTCAAATTCTATATAATTTGATATAATTAAATGTAGGTATTTCATCCTACTACAATTTGCTGCCTTGCCCCTTGTGCCTACAATGTTGATATTCATCATAGATTTGAGCAGTTTATTTCAGTGAGAGCTAACCCACACTTGCAGAGCCCAGATTATAATTATCCTACTCCAAAGTGCCAGTCACAGTTCCTCCATTGCCCGTCTGAGTGCTGTCAGAGCCAGCACCAGGCAGAGAGGAATTCACAGCACAGAGGCTACAGCAGCATGCGAGTAGATTCCTGAGCAAGCTGCTGCCCACCTCATCCCCATCTTCCTTCTGGACTCCTGTTTGCAAGACTGCTCTGTTTTTCTCCTTGTCAACCAGTGTCAATGCAGTCTTTTGACTGTTGAGGTCTGGGGATGTCATGTTGGTCTGGGGATGTCATGTTTCTATGAGAAGAACATTGTTTCAGGCAGTATAAACAGGAGGAGAAAGTCCTGGGAACCTTTTTTGTCCTGTTTGTTGTCTTCAACCCACAGAAAGCCTAGTCATCACAGGCATGAGATAGACATATGGACCATAGGACTGTGTCTGGCTTCTCCTAGACCTGAAAACTGCTGGGGTTTGGTGCAGGACCTCACAGGCCTGGGGCAGATGTTAGGTATGAATTAGAGAATCAGAGAATGGTTTGGGTTGGAAAGAACCTTTAAAGGTCATCTAGTCCAGCCTCCCTGCCATGGGCAGGGACACCTTCCACTAGTCCAGGTTGCCCAGGGCCCCATCCAGCCTGGCCTTGAACACTTCCAGGGGTGGGGCATCTCTGTGGGCAATCTGTTTCAGTGCCTCACCACCCTCACAGTAAAGAATTTCTTCACAATATCTAATCTAATCTAAACCTACTTTGTTTCAGTTTAAAGCCATTCCCCCTTGTCTTTGTTCCACTGGAATGTTGAGGGACATGCAATGAGCAGGATAAGATCCTCACCTATTCTCTCAGCCAGCAATCCTCTCAGGGAGAAGCACAGGTACACCAGGGAAAGGCTGAGGAGCTTCTCCCTCAGCACTGTCAGCATCATCACCTTAAAAACTACCTCATCACTTGCATTTCTACTTGAAGCTTACCATGGTACTGTCAGTAAACATTGTATACCTGTGTATGTATGTCTGTATTATATATGCTCAGCCTTGCATATACTACTAGTCTGACTATACTTTTGTGGGGCTGAAATCTGCATGTATTACCAAGGTTCAGCTTTATTCCTTTTCTTCCCCTTTACTTGCTTATTATGTCATTGTTGGAAGGGAATAAATGACCAAGAGACATCTCCAGTGATTCATGTGGAGAACATCTAAAACTCTTGCCAGCAATGTACTCAATTAGTTCTTTGATGTGGACTTGACACACAAATCTCTGTTTAAAAGAAGGAGAATTGTTCAATTTCTGCTATATCAGCCTAAACCCCCCAAACCATTTTTTCACCGTCATGGGGTTTTTTTTTGCTTTTGTAAATGGGTTTTCTTTCTCTTCCATTTACTTGTGTAAAAAATACACCTGAGAGAAAAGTGATGATTTTCTGCCAGTGTGCTATATGCCAGAGATTCACCCAAGTAAACATACTGAAAGAGAAGTATTATGCTTTAGTTTGTTTGCTGGGATCTGATTTTAGCTCCAGAGACTAAAGGCAGGGCTTGTAGCAATGGTAGCTAAAAATACTTCCATGGAGATGTAAGATTTCCAAATTGACACAATTTCTTTAACAGAAAAACCTGTTTAAACGAAGTCCTTGATTTATGTTTTTTCTCGCCCCTGCCTCTCAGACTTGGCTGCCCTCAGCCTGCAGCACAGGTACAGCTAAAGACGATGAAAAACATGCAAGAAATTGTGATGGGGGTTAGCTTGCGTGTTTAGCCATTCCCTAAGCAACACTGTCTGGGCTTTCGGGGAGGGATTACCACATCCATACATTCCTATTTTTACAGCCTGCAGCAAACATGTTATTACCACTGAACTGAGCAGCCTGCTGAGAAATGAAACTTCAGGCATCACCTCTCACACCCCAGAGGAAACCAGTGCCACCAGCCCCACCAAGGGGGTTTGCTGTGTTTTGGCTCTGGAGGCAATGGTGGGGATGGGACAGGATCCAATGAGGATGGTCAATCCAGGGGATCTTTCTCATGCCTTGCCCCAAGAGAGCTTCAGCCTCCCCCTGCCCTGGCTGCCACTCATGGAGCAGGAAGGGTTCCAGTGTGAAACTCAGAGCTGGTTCCTTGTTTTCCATGTTCTCAAGAGGAAGCAGTAGGCTGGCACCTGGACCCAAACCTACTGGCACCTTCAGGGCTGTGCAGAGAGAAATAATTTTTATCAAGCCGTTTGTAAGTTTTCTGCATTGCACGAAGTACACAGGTCAGTGGTTTGACTGCACAATTCAGCTACCAGGATTAAAATCTCAAGAGCACTACTGAGCTTCCAAAATAATAATCATAATTAAAAACTCCAAACTTTTTCCTATGGCATGAACATGCCAAGAGATACAGGAAATCCATGGATAGATGGATTTTTAATTTTGGCAGATCCCCTAAGATTAATACATTTGCTGAAAAGCCCTTTTGCAAGCAGTATTTATGCCAAGCATTCCCTTCTGAAGCTCGCAAAATATCTGAAAGTATTAAAAAAATCTGTGTTCAGTACCTGTATGGCTTCCAGTTATAATAAAGTCAGTCATGTGGCAGATATGATTGGCCTGATCTTTTGTATTTTTTTTGGGGTGTTTACATATTTGAAGTTTTCCAATTCAGACCCCGTGCCAGAAACATGTAGCAACCTTTTCATGCTGAAATGTTTCTAAGTATTATTTTTCACCGCGTTCTCTCACAATCTCACTTTGTGTTTTGATACAAACTGAGAAAATTGATAAAGGAAACGTAAAACTTGTGTTCCAGGAGTGATACTTACCACAACTGTTTGCTGAGGTGAGCTTTCCTGTACAAAACATACCAGTTTTTGTACTTGAGACCTCCTCTAGGCAAAATTGTGTGCATGGAAGCAAGGTGCAAGTTAACAAGTAAACAACAGTCCAGTGAGGAATCTTCTGCACTAGAGAGCACTGTGGCTTGGCCAGGCCAGAGGCACATATGCTAACTGCAATAATAATAACTGGGAATGTCTTGGTTACAGGCTTAATTTGTGGAGTCCAGTGATGAGTGGCATTCCTTGGGGAACAGTATTGGGGGTGGCACTGCTTGACATCTTTTTCAGTGACATGGATGGTGGAACTGAGTGCGGAGTCTAAGCAAGTTTGCTGGTGACATCAAAACTGTGTGGTGCAGGGAAGGGATGTCATCCAGAGGGACCTGGACAGGCTTGAGATGTGGGGAAGTCTAAAGCCTAAAGGAGGCCTACAAGAAAGCTGCAAAAGGACTTTTTACAAGGGCATGTAGTAGGACAAGGAGGGAAGGCTTCAAACTGAGAGTTGGTTTAGATTAGATATTGTGAAGAAATTCTCTACTGTGAGGGTGATGAGGCACTGAAACAGGTTTCCCAGAGAGGTGGGAGATGCTCCATCCCTGGAAGTGTTCAAGGCCAAGTTGGATGGGACCCTGAGCAACCTGGTCTGGTGGAAGGTGTCACTACTCATAGCAGAGAAGTTGGAACTAGGTGATCTTTAAGGTCCCTTCCAAACCAAACCATTCTATGATGCTATGATTAATTCCTATTTGATGTTCAGCCAGCAAGAAAAGCTGATGGGAGTAGATGAGAAGGCTTCAGAGATGGGAGGTTGTGTTTGAGCCAAACATGGATGCTGATAGAGACTCAAGAAATTGCACTGGAGAGCCAGGGCCAACCATGAGCCTTGGCAATGGTCTCACAGTTGCAGTGGTTTGCAGAGAACCCACAGAAGATTATAGCACCTGGGAGATGCCAGAAGAAACAGAAAAAAACAAAACTGAAACTCTATGCCAACAGTGAACATGGTATAAAACACCATCCCCAAAGTAGCTGGCTGCTTTAAGGTAAGGGCAGAAATTGGACAAAGGTGATGGCAATCAGCTCTTCTTTTTTTGTACGGGCTAAGGGATGCCTCCCTTGAGCAGCAGCACTGAGGTGGTGTCAGCTTTTGTCAGGAGTCCTGGATTTGTGGGTAAGCAGGCACCTTGCAGCACCTACTCCTGGCACACAGGCAAAAGTGCCAAGCAGCATCTGACATGAGTAGAAGGTCTGGATAAGTCTTGTTTGCTTTTCACTAAAGGAGAACAGCAGGTGCAGCTCAAAGAGGGTCAGTAAAGGTTAATAGTGCTGAGGAATTTTGTTTCCTTGGTGAGCCTGTGCTGGTATGGCAATAATGGAAATGCCAGAGGAAAGATCAAGGACAG
This sequence comes from Acanthisitta chloris, assembly GCF_000695815.1. Classification (NCBI taxonomy): domain Eukaryota; kingdom Metazoa; phylum Chordata; class Aves; order Passeriformes; family Acanthisittidae; genus Acanthisitta; species Acanthisitta chloris. The sequence goes on from NW_008686263.1 coordinate 7,709, forward strand.
AAGTTGGTAAAAACCTTTCAACAGGTAAAACATTGAAGCAGAGGTGTACTGTGCTTTCTGGTGGAAATAAATGTGGATGGTAAAGTTTAAGTCATTCACTTGTTCTCATAATGTTGACAGGGGATAGGAGATGAGAGAAGATACTGGGTTACAGGTCTGGAAATGTCTGAGAAAGCTGAACTACAGCCAGTAAACTATGGTTGGAAATCTGGTTAGATCAGAAAGATAGTGAAGTGAGAAGCTGGCAGGGTCCTGTGGCCAACAGGGGTCCAGAAAATATTTGGGAAGGCAGGTCATGGATAACCGAGAGCATTGTGTCAACAAATATTAGCAAAGACTTAAAGGAGCTGAAGATCAGCTGGGAAGAAGTAGATGAAAGTACCAATGTCTGTGGGTTTGGAAAAATCATCTGCTGGGTTTATGAGTCATGGAGACCAAAACCAGATAGAAACAAGAACTGGGCAGGCAGAGTTATGGCCTGTTGGATCTGCAGACGAACCACTAATTTATTTTGCATGCACTGTATTGCTGATTCCCTCCATATTTGAATTAAAAAATAGGGGTTTTTACACCCAGAAAAATGAGTAACGCTTGTGAGTTTAATTCACACCACTTGCATCACTGCTTCTGTGAATCTGGTGGCCAGCAATTTTAAGTGTACATGGGAACCTTGAGCTGTTCCCTTGCTTTCATTTAATCTGTTTACTAAACTTATGGTGAGACACTGGAAGTGGTGATGACCATTGCAAAACCAGGTTGGTTTTCCTGGATCCTAATGCTTTCAGCTCCAGCTACTTTCCCATGAAGTGACTTACTGCTGCATGCTGTGATGCAGATCTTACTGTCCCAGGGCAATAGCTGGAGAGGTGACAGCTGTCACACACTCCTAGCCAGATGTGTGCACATGGCTGCATCTGTATTTGTGACAGAATAGGATGCAGCAAGTTATGGATTGTGTTTTTTACAATGTGCTGCGTTTGCTTGGAGCCTGAGCTGAAGACAAGTTTTTTCTGTCACATTCCTGAAAGTTTGGGAAAAGACTTCTGAGGGACTTTTACAGGGTGTTACTGAAGGCCACCATGACACAGTAATTTAAGTATGTGACAATGACTGTTTCTCAGTCACTAATAGCCTCATGGTGCCCAGTGGATTGGGATGCCAGCATGACTGATGGATCTGGTGTTTTCCATCACTCATGATGCTCATTGACTTACAGGCAAAGGTCCTGTTCGTATAGGTAGTAGCATATCGTGTCTTGCGATTGTAATTTCTAATAATAACAACAACCATGGTAAGCCTGTGGTACACATGGGAAGAGCAGTGGAAGAAGAAACAGTCATGGTAGGAGGGTTCAGTACCTGGGTTCAACTTCTACAGCTCTGGTTGATAAATTCAGGATTTCCCCCAGCAGATAGAACAGAAAGTCTTGCCAAAACATCTTTTACCTATAGAAAGAGGTCAGATCTGGTTTTATCCTGAATGAAACTTTGATGCCATCAGTCATGGGATGTTCCTGTTTATGGCAGTCCCAGAAATACAAGGCACATGGTTCCTTCACAGATAATTTCAAATAGTTCGCCTGAACAGAAGTTTGGCTGTTCACTAGATGAGGTAGTTTCCTTTTCAATTGTCATTCCAAAGCAATGCTAGGAATGTGGTCAAGAAATGCTATGACATAAAAGTTGGACTGACTTCAAAATAAGATCTAAATTTGTTTTCTGCATAATCATCTCTGCTTGACCTATTCCTCTTTTTTCCAAAACACTGATGGCAGTTTGGAGACCACAATACATCTCTTGACAAGTGCAGGAAGCTTCCGGCCCTCATTTTCCCAGAGTCTGTCCAGTCACTTCCCTGTGCAAATCCCATCAAAGATGCCTGTAGCTCCATTTGGTTACATTTCTGTAATTATGCAAGAGGCACAGGATATGTCTCTCTCCAAGCACACTTATTTTTCTCCATATCAAAGACACTTGTTCCCATGTTCAGATCAAAGACACTTCTCAGTGTTCTTCTTACATGAAGAGCTAAGCTGAACAATTACAGAGCACCTGCTTGATACCTCTATCAAACTGTACCTTGATATTTTATTACTTTTTACTTTGTGCTCTCTCTGCTGTGTTTATGCTTGTTTTCTTTTCACCCCAGAAGCACAGGAAGGCTGCCAGCAGACAATGCAGCAGCTTTGGTATTCCTGTGTTGTTATACAGCCCTTTTCTTGGTTTTGTTTTTTTTTAAGCTACATAAAGCTTGTGCACATCTACCAAAAAGTTATGATGGATATTTAAAAGTGGGCTATGGGCTCTCATAGAGGATTATATTAGCCAAAAAAAAAAAGGCTAAGTGCCCAGCCAGGTAGATGCAGCAGAGATGAGGAGCTCTGGGGAACTGTTTCTTATCACACTTAGGTGCATTCCTTGGAGTGATTGCCTCTATGCTCTAGGTGCTCCAGGTGTCAGGCCATATGCACGACTGTCCTTTGTCATTTGCTAATTAGTCAGAAAGCTCTGATAACACTGGTTAAGAAAAAGCCCAAAAGCAAGTGAGTCTGACTGTCTTGGCTGTCTTGTCTCTTTCAGTGAAACCTGCCTAAGATATGCAGAGACACTGGCACCTGCAAAAGCCTCAGACTTGAGAGAGTCAGGTTTGAGCCTTTTCACTATTTTGGGCTCCTGTTGATAGGCAAGATAGCCAGAAGAGAGGGAATGGCTTTTCCTTGCCTTTCCACGGTACCCATGGGCACTTTTTGCAAAAGACCCCAATGGGTAAAGCCCAAAAGGTTAAGTATGAAGCAGGGATGAAGTTAAGAATGTTGATCACAAGGCTGTTAAACATACAACAGGGAGGGAGGCATGAGCCAAGATGGACTTTTGCACCTCTCAAGCAGTCACAGCAACTCAGCCCAGCTGCAGGAGAGCTACAGCTGCAGACAAAATGTGAGCTAAAAAGATCTAGTCAAATTTTTGGATGAGACAGACATCTTCCCAGTAGAGATGGGAAGCATTAGCACTGCTGTCCAAGGCTTTATGTATGATTTTGTTTAGAAAACTGGTTCCAGCTCCGATCAGCTGTGTTTTAATAAAAGATAAACTGGAACAGATGTGGTGAAAGGCTCAAAGGGTGATCAAGGCAACTCTGTCTTCCACATGAAGACTGAGAGTGACTTGTTTGGCTTAATGATACAAAGAAAGCAGAAAAAAATGTGGTGAAATCACAGGGAGAGAACTATTTAGGTTAAATGGACATGCTAACAGTAGAAAAAAAGGTAATGTTTGATGATAGTGAAAATTAGGTCAGAAATGAGAATTTGTCTGGGTACCCAAGGAGCAGCATCTGGCAGGAGCTTTCTAACAAAAGGAAGCATTGAGGATTGAGATGGCTTCAGAAGGACCTTGATATGTGTATGGAAATGCTTATGTGGCACTGGGGATGAGTATCCACACTCCTCAGACCTCCTTGAGTGCTCCCAGTGCAGTGTCATGCCTCCTGCTGTCACATGTCGAGCACTGGAAGGGCAGTTGCTTGTCCTTGTACACCCCTGAGCCTCCCTATGTAAACCCACCTGCCTCAGGCTGTACATGTTACATTTCATCGTGCTGCACAGCACAATGCCTGAATCTTTTTGTGGCTCTAGCCTTTGTTCTCTGTACTACCATTCACCACTTGCTGCTTAGCAGAGCTGCTGGGAAATGTGTGAAAGATGGGGAGGTGTTCAGATGCTGCAGTGATGAGGGTCATGTGTGTATGTGAGGTAAGCAGGCTGGGATTTCAAAAGCATGGAGGAAACTGCTGAAAGCCAGGACACCTTTATTCCTGTATCCCTGGGGAACTTTTGAAAATCATCTGCTCTGACAGCAAAGAAAACTCATTTATTTGCAACTGCTCCTCTGAAATTTGAGTGGGGAGAGTAGGGGATGTAGCCTGTGGTTGGCATGCAGTGAGCAGTTCTCCCACATTTCTATAGTCCCCTGCTGTACACTCCAGACCCTTGCTCTGCCCTTCAGCATCCAACCACTTCTGCTCAGATCTTCATTCATCCATGGTCTTGCAGAACTACTTGCAGCACATGCTGCTTAGAAAGCTGATGCCTGTTAAAAAGAAAAATAAAAGCTGCTTTCTGTCCTGTGACTTTTGGGAGAGTACGTTAAAGCCTCTTCCCGTTCCCAGCGGCAGCAACTGAAGCTAAAATTTTTATCCTCCAGATGTTCCCTCCCTCTGGCTGGTGGTCAGTCCTACAGTAACCAGCTGCTCTAAGTTTATCTGTACAAAAGTATACTTTCATGTAAACAGGAAGGAAAAGTGACATGGTGTTTGTCTAGTTTGAATATTGTTTGCAGGACTCCTGAGGACTACTAAAGAATCACGGATGGACAGCAGAGGGATGACAATTACTTCAACTTGGTGATGGTCTTCAGGATGTCAAATATTCTGTCAAACACCTATGTGGAGATTTCACTGTTCACAACTCATATTCAGTGGTGGTTAGGATATATCAGGAAAGGAAAGCAAAGGAACAAATCTAAATTGTTCCTGAATGGAAAAACAGAGCAAACTAGCTGAGCTGTGTCTTCAGTCAGTTGAAATGGGTAACACTACACTGCAGCTCTCCTGTCTCTGGGGTGTGAGATGAACGAGCTCAGAAAGAACATCTCTTCCCCTGCCCACACCCTTGGGCTTTCTGCTTGTCTCTGAGAGCTGGTTAATGATTTTCACCTCACTTCTGATAGAAGAAAGACAGCCAACTTGGTTGGCTTCTATTCTTGTTTCATTTATCTCTGTGGTTATTTCTCAAAGAATAGGTTCTGCAGTGCTCTAAGTGATACCCAAGCACAGCTTGAAGGAATTAATAGACTTAGAGGATCTGGTCAATATAACAACAACACAAAAGACCAATTTCCTCCCAGTCAGCAGCCTAATCAGTTTTATCAGAGCTCATGCATTATCAGCACTTGCTCTTTGATCAAGACACATTTGGGCTTGGGGTTTGCCACTGCAGTTTGTCTGCTTAATTCAATTACTTTGATCAATTCTGAGAGAAGTACCTGTAGATTAAATTCCCATTCAATTTGTATTGGGCATGAGCAAAAAAATCCTCAGCTTTCCCTCATTTCCTGGGATTGCAGCAGCAACATGAAGTATAAATTTATTTGCACAGACATCAACCAAATGTCATTATTTTCTACTGAGGGCTTTCAAATGCAAGAACAAGTTGCTGTCTTGCCCCATGAACTCCAGTTATCTTCTGGGAATTATGAGAGCCCCTCTCACTGCCCCTGCAATTACACACACCTCTCCCAAAGCCTTAACTTGGACCCCACAACTCTGCTGTGCTATTTTATTGCAGTTCCATCAAATACAACAACAACACACAATCTGGAGTGACAGAGACCAGTGAACAGATTTTATTCCTGACAGAGGTTTAGAAACAGCAAAATAATGGGTTCCCTGAAGGAGCATATAGTTCAATAAAGCTCCATAAAATGAGCAGTTTATGAATACCCAGACAGCAAGTCACATGAAGCTGCAACAAATGGGCTGCAGTAGATACAAACTGCTCTCAGGCAGCTCTGACTTCTTTCCCTCCCAGGGCATTTGACAGCACAAGACCTTTTTGCTTCCATCTGAGGACACTTTGGACTAATATTTGGAGGAGAAAGATAATAGGTTGTATTTTAGTCCTTTCATCATCTTCTGGGACCCTCTGACCTGGATGTCAAGTATAACAAAGACTGTTTTTTTCAAAGTCAGAATGTCTGTAGTGCCTCATTAATTATTTTTAGTTAGTTGTGAGACCCAAGACTAACTGTATTATATTTCATTGTCTTGGTTGCTGTGTCATTATCATATAGGTGGGAATGATTTTTATAACCAATAAGGACATTACTGTAGCACATTGATCGGTGTCGGTGAAGAAATGCTTAAGATGTGTGAGAATGCAACAAGACACAGAAACAGGTTCAAAGAGCTGGTTCTTCATTGACTGTCCCCAGTCATATTTCTGCATGCCATCTTGCTTTTCCTAAGCTGCATGAAAACAAACAAGACAAACAACTGCACCAATTTTAGCTATAGCATTAATCTCACCTCTTGATGTATGGTTGAATAAAACTGTGGCTTTGTAGGGCAGCTGTGTTCTGTTCAACAGCAAGCAACTGTTAATTAAGTCTCATTGAATCTCAGTCTGACACGACAATCCAGAGTGCCCTCCCCATGAAAACAGCTCATCTGAAGAGTGCTGAGTGCATCTCCACCCTCTGCAGCTTTAGGTTGCTCAATGTGTTCCTGTCTTTATTGACATCTCCTACCCCAAGGTTTCTGCCTCTGCCTTCTCACCTCTCTCCCCAGAACTTCTGGTGCTTAGCTAAACCCTTCCCACAGTTCCATTTGTAAGGGGCTAATGTTCTGGCCCCTTCCCAGGCCATGAATTAACACCAGAGCAGCTAGTCTGTGTGGACATGTTAAAAAGCCCATGCAGAAGTGGTTTTTTCTGCAGGATTTTTTTATACCCCAGTGATGGTTTGCAAGACTCATTATAGCTTGACCTCAAGTAAACTCCAGAGCTGTAGGCAGGATTTGGCACGATTAAACATAATACTTTTCTTCTACTTTCAGCTTGCAGCCCTCAGCATTTCTATGGTAAGTTGCTTCTGTCTATTTCAGTTCATGTTTTATATAGAATATACTTTAGAAATGTGGAAGAGCATCAAGCTGTAAAATAGTCCTTAAGTGAGTCACAAGGCCCAAATAGCTCTCCTGAAAAACCAAGAGCAGTTCCCAGGCCTTAACATTTCCATGACCACCCACATTTGTGCACATCCCGTGCCTACATGTCCCACAATAGAAGTGGAGCTGCTGAAAAGTCCTATTTTGTGAGCTGTGCTGAGGTCATAAACTCAGCCAAGCCAATCTCTTGCCTTCTTTGCCCAGTTTCTTTCACCTGGGGATCAAGAGCTCTTTCAGTTTGTGGAAAGCATCCGTGAAGATCTGCCAGACCTGTTCTGCTCCCTTATTAGCAAAGGCAGTTTCCCAGGGGGTCCTATTGACTAACACCTTGAAGAGCTGGACTTTTTCTTTCCTAAAATTCAGGATCCTGACTTTACTCTTTGCCTGACCCATATTCCTCACGACTGCAAACTTCACCAATGTATGATCACTGCAACCCAGGCTGTCTCCAGTCTTGACATCCCTGATTAGTTCACTCACATTGGTGACCAACACTGGTACATCCCCTTTGGTAGTGCTTTTGTGGGGAGAAGCTCAAGAAGTTATCCTCTTTGCATTCCAGGAGTCTCCTGGATTGCCTCCAGCTCACTGTGCTACTTGTCCAGCAGATGCTGGGGTAGTTGAAGTCTTCCAGCAAGATGAAAGCCTAGTTTCTTGCATGTTTAACTAAAAGAAGGACATATATTTTTTTTCAAATCTTTGAAATCTACGTTTTATAATTATCTCTGTAGAAGAAGCAGTGTGTCGCTGGTATTGTCTAAAAATGTAGTTCAGACATTTAAAAAATTGGAAAATATTGTATAGCGAAATAAAGAGTTGCAAAACATTATTTATTCTGAAGATGATTTTTCCTGACATTTCTACATGTTCATGTAATTAATTATTGAGCTGTGGCAATTAAGAAGATGGTACTTACATGGTAATAAAAGATGCTTTATTTTTCCTTTACTGATATCACCAGAAAATACTACCAAGCTGAGGACTCCCATGACTCATTTATGATTTTTAGCTCCAGGTTCAAGTTGTTGAAGAAATATCAATATATGTTTTAAATAGGATTAGTATCCAGTGGTGGCTCCCTTTCTTTTCCTAAGTTGTCCACTATGCATCCATCAGACTTCATGATGATGTTACAGAAATTATGCCAAAGGTTGTAGTGGCATTGTAAGCCTTATAACAGATGATTTCACAAAAAGACTTATGACTCATTTCTGCATGTTTAAAAGATAAAGTTACAGTTACTGTAGGCAGCAAGAGAGAGCTATAAATTCTGTATCAACAGGAAACTCAACAGAAGTGGAGCCTGGGAGCTTGATGATTTAAGGAAGTTTTTCATAGCTTCAGAATATTCTGAACAAAGCCAGAGCAGCTCCAGTGATGTCTTAGTGCTGTCATTGCCATCAGAAATCTGTAGTCTTATTAATTTACTGATTTTTCTAATCCAACCCTGAGTGTACATTGTCAATAAAAGGTAGGTTTGCTGTGGGAGATGTTTCATTCCCTGTCCCCATTCCCTGTACCTCATCCCCTGTCTCCTGTTCCAGGTCCAAAAGGAGGACCCAGGATTTGCAGCTTGTCACTAGGAGGAATGCTGCAAGTGTCACCTCCAGAGATGCTTTTCTGGGAGACTTTTATCCCACTCAAATTCATTGCACATTTACACCTAGCCTTCATGAGTTAGGACAAAGACTAACTATCCTAGTGGATTTTCTGAGATTGAGTATTTATTACACTTAATTTTGATAAGAGCTTGTGTGGGTAATTGACCCACTAAATTTTGTTTCATTTGTTTCTAAATGAAAGAAGCTTGTAGGCATCAGTAGATGTTTTGTAAAGTCAGCTCTGTTTTGGGTACTGAGAGTTAAATCAAAACATCAGGCTGGGCTGGTGTTCAGAGGGGCTGCTACAAGTCTGAGTGTTTTTCAGGATGAAAAGAAATGACTGAGGACCTGGCAAAGTATTGTAGGTATGTGTCACTCTGGTTACCATGATAGCATTGTCACCCTGGGATGAACACCTGGCCCCAGGGGAGACAGTCAGTGTTTTAGTGGTAACTGTGAGGATGTCAGTTCAGGATTGAGATCTGTGTTTGTAGAGTGTGAAAAATGGAATCAGACTGGTAGTCTCTGCTGAGTCTCTTGTAGGCATCTTTCCAAATCAAGAAGCCAGTGCAGATTTCAAGCCAAATTCAGTCCAGTTTTTCCCCATCTCTAAACAAGAAAAGAGTACGTGAAGTAAGTGTGTTATAAAATCAGTGCTGTCAATGTTGTGTTGCAAAGCAAAATATCCCATTAATTCCTATTAAACAATCATAACCACACTGTTGCAAAATGGAAATGTTATAACCATGCTGACATTTTTACTAAAATACAACGAGGAATGTTGTGCAATTTACCTGGGGAAGGAGCTAAATAAATACACTTTATAGGCAGATCAGCACACAGCCTTGTTTGCTGGTTTTAGTTAAAGTGGAGCTATTGGCTATTTAGGAAGGTTTTTATGGAGCCAAATGTCAGAGGTAATGGCTATTTACTTGGCTGTCACTGTTTTAGCTACACACACTCAGCTGCTGTAGCACTTTTTGTATGTTCCATTTGCTCGTAAATATGTTCCTCTTGGTGGAATTTGCATGGGCAATCTGGGAAACAGCAGGCTGCTAAACTTTGATTACATTTATGGGCATTTTACTGCAGTCAGAGTGATACTCCAGAAATGCCCTTTCTCTCCCCTGATGATTTCATTGTGCTTATGCTTCTTGCCAGCACCTCTAATTTCAATTATGTCTTCAACTGTAGAATGCTTCATGTGTTTGCTTGAAAATCTACCCAAAGATATCATAACTGCTTAGTAAAATATATAATAACCAAACATTCCTATAAAAGAGCTTTGATTTTAGGTCTGATACACCTGAAATCTAATGAACTGGTTCTGGATATATGAAAGTGCATTTATGAACACATTCCAAACAGCCACTTGATATTAAAAATCTCCATCTGAGGAACTGCTGATTCCATCCCTGTCCCTGGGATGGTGGTGAGGGATGAGTTTGAAGCCAAGCTGGAACAAAGGGCTTGTACAGCACTTAGCCAATGCCAAAGGATGCAGGGACACCTGCCCAGCATCTCTGCCTGTGGATCCATGGTGGGGCCAGTCTTAAATGTCTCAAGACATTTATTTGCCAAGTGTCTCCATAACCTCTCATCTCTCTCATTTGAATCCTTGCTACACTTTCAATTGCAGCCTGGAGTGCTTTGAACATGTAGTTAGGGAAAAAAAGGTTTTAGTCAGGAAATTCTGAGAACATGATCATTAATGTAAATGTTTAGGCCCTGAATTGTTGTTTTAACCTTTACAGGGAAATTAGACATTCACATTCTCACAGATTTGCTGGAAGAGAAACCCCAGGTGCAGAAGGGGGAGACCTATCAGCAGCTCCTCATTAGTAGGTCTCTGTCCAGAAGCAATCTGCATTACCCAGTGGAGCATTCATGCCTTCAGCAAAAAATGCCTTTCCTGAAATCCTGTGTGGAATGCAAGACTGTTCATGTGTGTGCATTGTGTGGCTCTAGCCAAGGGGCAGTGACCATCAGCACAGGCAGCAGAACAGGAGGAGAGAACAGAAGAGGCATTTAGGTACCTATGAAATAAGTCTGAAGGGTTTGAATGCCCTGATTAAATTTAAATTCCCAATTGCAATCAACACCCCCACTCTGTACAGCGTCCCTTAAGCTAGAAAATGAGCTCCCCTTTGGAAGTGGCAAGCAAAGCAAAGAAGTGTTGTGTTCCAAACCTAGTCCCATCAGAGCTCCAGTGGATGCTAATGCATGGCAGAGCAAAGGGATGACTGTCACTGCTCAAAACAGGAGAGAAGGAGAAACCAAATGTGTCAGAAGGCACATTTTCTTGGCAAAACTGTAAAGGGCTCATATCTGAAAATAAGAAATCATGGCTATTTGTGTATAAAGAATGAAATCAGCACTATCTGCAAAGTGGCAGGTGTTGGTACAAGTGTCAGAAGATAAACTCTGAGCTTTCCAAAAGCTGATGCCAAATGTGCTGCTACAGAGTGGTGAAGGAAGCCTTACAGCAGCAGGGCCCAGGAGTGTGGGTAGAGATGTGGGTGCCTGGGGACTGGTGCCCTCTTCTCACCTTGCAGTCCCACTAGCCATGCTCAGCATGCAGCACAGACTGTCTCCAGGCACAGCAGAAGCAGCAACTGGGCAAAGAGGGAACCTCAAAGCACCAAAAATGTGTCCTGTCTGTGCAGGCTACAGGGTGATTCAGCTGCACAGCTGCAGAAGGTTTACAGTAAGCTGAGTCACCCTCCAAGCTCCATCTCTAAAGGGATTTCAGTCACCTACTTCACAAGAAGGCACTTTAAATTTAGGTGTTGTGTCTTAACCCTGAATTGCATCCTGGCCTAAGTATTCCCTGTAGGAGAAACACTGGCTTCTTGCAAGTGGGACTTTCTTCCCAGTTGCTTTCAAATTCCTCTGAGCTCACCCAGGGGTGAAATCAAATAGCAATTAAATAAAGCCCAGCAGGAAGAAAAAAGTTGTCAGTAGCTATGACTTCTAATGACTGCCTGTAACCAAATAATTTAGCTTCTCTGAGCAGATGAGTTCCTTTCAAATTTTCCAGTGTGGCTCTCCAAGGCTCACTTTGCAAGAAAAGGGAACAGAAGTAAAGGAACCTTGAAACATTTTCAAAAAAGCCAATGAGGGTTGGTTTCTAAGTTGCTGTATAAAATGAGATTAGAAGAAGGGAATGGTGGACTGGAAAAATGCTACTGGATTTCCAGAAGCACTGGACACCTGTGCTGATTTTGACTGGAATTGCATGAGTGAAAGTTTGCATCTGTTGTTTCTATGCCATGTGAATTCTGGTGGAGAGTGAGTATCAGCCATGCTTTGGTGTTGCCTGCTAGCAGAATACTAGAAGTGAGAATTACCAATGCTGTGGTGCAGAGTGACTTGAGGAATGCCACAGCATCCCTTCTGTTGGAGCACCAGGTCCTTCATCTGTCATGTGGAATTTGGAGAAGTTCTAGCGTCTGTTAGATATACATTAGGTGTCCTTTTTCTTATCATTGCATGTTTAGGATCCTTAAGCATACAATAATAGCCACAGAAGCACATGGAAATAAAAGTGAAATGATGACCTGTGTTTCTGAAGATCTTACACTGAAATTGCACATGGGACACAGCAAGAGAAAGGGGAGGAAGGGTGAGGAGCATTGAGGTTACAGCAACAAGTTCCTGTAGTTACTTGGTTTGGACATGTGTGTGGAGGGTTCTTGTCTCTCCCCTCCTGACAGCAGTGACTGCTGCTGTGATTAACCCCTTCAATGGAGACCTTTGCTGCTCATAGCCAACAACCAACCTCCCCATAGCACCTTGTACCACCTTCAGAAACTTCCACAGTTCTTTGGCTCTGTAGTTTTGGTGCCATGCAGGTATCTATTTCACCTGCATTGTCTGAGTAGTGGAGCTGATGTAAATGACTAGTCCTAGCCAACACATCTTGCACCTGCCTTTAACTTTGTTTTTATGAGATGTCTTCACTATACAATTCTGATTTAGATGCACCCTGAGGTTCTTTTCTAAACCTTGCCTTACAACTATTTTATTAGGTTTTTTTTTGCCAGAAGAAAGAATCTGTATCCCTAAGAAAAGTGAAACTCCAGGGCTGCATGATAGCTTTGCTTATAGCCAGTGAAGCACAGCTCTCCTAGAACATCTGGGTGCAGCTGTGCACGTCCCCAGCTGCTGGGGACCTCAGCACCCTGGCTCAGCATCACTGCTCAGCACGGCAGTGACCGGAGGCAAAAGTAGTATTTACTGTGGCATAATTTCAAATATCTGCCCAGTAAACCCCAAGCTAAGGCACCCATCAGGATGGGGCCCCACTGCAGTGGTCCTTCCCCCTCACCATTGCTTCTTTTGTGTGCTGGGTGCAATGGCTCCTCTTCACTGCCTGACCTCATATCCCTCACAGCAGGACAAAACCCAGACAAAAATATCACCTTGTTCGTACATAATAAAAAAGTAATTTTCACCCCAAACCAGGACTAGTTTTGCTCAGAAGCTGGCTCACTCTCAATGGAAAATGGGCCTGATACTACTGTAACAAAATGTGCAGAAGTGAACCCATTTGTTTATACTGGGCTAGGAAAATCCCTTTACTTTGCTGTAGTTACAAATGTTTTTCACACTACTGTTCAGGACTTCTGCTTTTTATGTCTGGCCTAAAGGACACCTCTCTCCAGCCATCAAGTACTTGTTAACCCCATTTATGGGAAATGGTTGTGCACTGAGTCAGAGGGAAGAATGACACTTATTGAATCACCAGCACCAGCATCCCATGGGTTTTCCTTGGATGCCTCTCAAATAAATATTAGCTAGGAAAACACAGGGCCATAGGGACAGCCACACCGACTGCAGCCAGCAGCTCACCTATCGTTCTGTCCACACAGGCATGCCTAGAACTGATGGAGCCCAGGCTCTGCCTTGGCACGACATCAGGCACCACAGGTTTGCATCCAAAGCTCGTGTCTCACTGCACATTCATTCTTTCTAAGCAGTGGAGGATGTTCTATCCTCAGCAGTCGCCAGTCTGTTGCTGTCTGACAGCAAAGTAGAACGTTTTCAGGCAGCATCCACTGCCTCTCCCCCAGCCCCAGCTCTGGCTCTGGCAGGGCTCAGCAGCAGCAACAGAAAACAGATCTTCCCTACCCCTCACATCCCAGGTTTTCCCCTGTGGGTGGCTTTGGCACAGGCTTTGGTATGGCATCCCACCACTCCTCTCTCTCTCCCCATCCTTTCTCCCCTTTTCTGAGGAGGTCAGTTGTGGCATCCCAGAGCCAGGGAAGAGGAGAAGGACAGCTCAGGAGAGCAAAGTGCTGCAAGAAAAGCTGGGCCTCTGGGCATCTGAGACTTGAGAGGGCACGACTGTTGGCACTGGAGGAGTCATTCGTGCACAGAACTTGGTTTCACACCTGACTGATCTGAGCAAATCATGACCAAGAGAAGATCATGGTTTGTCTCTGAGTCCTTCACATCCTCACTTCTTTCTGGGCTGCCAGGAATGGGGGTGCTCAAGCTAGCTCAGAGTTCAACCTCTGACTCAGGTCTGAAGTAAGCAAGAGACATTTCCATGTGGAAACAAGCCCCTTCCACCATCAGAATATGTGAAGCTGCCTAGGTAGGATGGGTAGCTGCAGAAGTGAGTGCCAAAATAGGTATTTATCAATAATTGTGACCAGTAAAGAATGGTTTTCCTTAATCTGAGACCAGAAAACAATATTATGTTGATGCTTTAAAGAACATTTTAGCCCAGAATTTTTAAAGTGAACAGGTTCTTTTTTTTTTTTTTTTAAATCCTCTTTGATGCTAGCTTACTTTTGTCTAGAAGTTTTTTATTTTCTGCTGTGTAATAAAGTGGGCTGTATTTGTGATTCTTCTCAAAACAGATGTCTTTTTAAAATTCCCAAGAATGCTGAAAAGCTTTGATACAGAAGATGTTTTAAGCAGTCTGGATACGTCCATTACACAGGAGATGTATTCTATAGTCTTTTATGTAGACTTTGCATTCTTTGTTTCCCCTGAATGTGTTTCAAAGTGCAGATAGCAGTATAAAAGACATTCAGATAATACAAAGCCAGTGCACTTTCTCTGTGTGTATATGTGTGTGTGTGTGTGGAGGCAAAAGAGAAATGGAGAAAAACCACCATTCACCACACTTAGCAGATGTGAAAACTTATCAGATCTTTGTCTAGATACAAGTTGCCTCCCCAGTTAAGTCAAAATACCACCAAGCACATAAGTCAGGAGTGCAGAAGGAGGCTGCAGGCCTGAAGGGTGTCATACTCCTGTCAGCCAGCAATGAATCAATTCAGCATCATCTACAAACCTCAGCAGGAGATTCCAATGTGTGGTCAAGCCAAGGTCCACCTGCAGCTGATATTCCCCTTGTATCCTGGAAGAGCCTTTGAACCTGCCTGCACTTGTGTCACCAAATTTCATGGCTGGCCCTGCCAAATGGACCTAATCCTGATAAAACAGTTTCATGTGCAGGAATGATGGTCTTACTTCCTCTGCTTTACAAGCCCCTGCATAGTACTGGCAATACAAAATGATTTTCCAGACTTCAGTAGTGTGTGAGGCTCCTTAGTACTCCCTTACAAGGTCCTGCTCTTAGGCACAAATAAATTTGTTAAACTTTAACCATTTTGTCTGACATTTTCCATGCTGGGCATTGGTCTCAAGCTTTGTGACTATTTTTTTTTTCTGGTTTTATAGGAAAGTGATAGAAGAACTGGAAATATCAGCATTTTGACCTGTTTCCTGGACAACAATTTCCAGGAAGGAGGCTAGAGGAAAACATACTGATTTACAGAGGGATGTGGGCAGCGAAATCTTATGCCCTTTCCCCTGAATGAGTGCCATACCTTTGGGAAGGTGGCAGTGGTACAGACTGAGAGATGGCAGAGGAGGGGCAAGAGAGGGATGGGCTGGGAGGAAGAGGGCTGAGTTCCAGCTCTGCACTGCCATATAGACCAAGATCTAAGCACCTTGGTGAACCCTAGTCTCATGGACCCTGTGAGGCTGGGGAACACACACTTGTATTTTTCTAGGAGGACCAGGTCCAGGTATACTGCAGAACTCCTTGCTGTCTGTATGTTATAGACTTTTTCCCTTATCCCAGCTTTGATTATATTCATAGATGCTAAGCTCTCTCAATTATACTGCAGAACTGCTTGCTGTCTGTATGTTACAGACTTTTTCCTTTATCCCAGCTTTGAATATATTCATAGATGCTAAGCTCTCTCAAGCCAACACAGTGTTTTCATTGATTTAACATAGCCAAAGTTTCAAGCCAGTCCCAAAAATTAAAAAAGAGATGTTTTTTTTCTCAGTTCAACAGGGCCTAAACCTGCATTGGGAATATTCCTCTCCCACCCTCTCCCTGGACTGAAGGATTCAGCATATATTGTGCAAAGTTTAAATCAGACAAATATTCCTCTTCCTGGACTGAAGGATTCAGCATATGTTGTGCAAAGTTTAAATCAGACAAATATTAAAATATCTGTTGCGTTGGCTGTTGCTGGAGAATGATAATAAGTCTTGGATATGTAAACCAGGGTGAGAGAGGATTTGTCTTTGGCTTCAGAAATCTGATGTGCCTGTGGTCATAATGTTTGCAATCATTTTTCACAGGTGGTCAAGCAATAACTGCTTTAGAGGGCAAACTTTAATGACACTGAGGAGCAGAGTAGCAGTTTCAGGTATTCTTATCAGGCTAAGGAAGTGCAGTTCTCCAAGAAGCTCTGGTTGTGTTGACATGCTTTCTTTTTGTTGACTTTTTCCCCATGTTTTTCTATTTTACATTTCTCCAGATTAGCAAGGTCTGGCTGCTGGGCAGGATTCATGAACCCTCTGAGACTGTGCAGCAAATCCTGTTGCCTTCACTTCCTGACTGATGCATCTCCATCTTCTCATCACACAAAGATGACCGATCATCTCATCTCCCAGCCACTCACCTCCTGGCCATCTCTTCAGCATGTTGGCAGGGATCTTGATGTGATTTTCCATTTCTTTAGTAGCTAAAGGTATAACATAGCTTGTGTTATGAACTGAACTGTTTTGTGATAGTTATTTTACCATTGTAGATGTCTTGCCTATTAGTGGTTCCAAGCTCTTTCCCACTTTGTACATGCATCTTGCTTGTAAATTCTTGAAGAAGGAAATTACTTAGTTGAAGTTTCCAGATTCAGTAAAGATAGTTGTGTAATTTGTGATGACTTGGGTATACAGGAGATCATACTAAAGTCTCCTTTTGAGATATTGTCAGTGAAAGTGTCCACATAAAAAGGACTTGGGTCAGCAGGGAAGGGTTGCCTAAGAAGGTAAAAACAGGTGTATTGGATCTGACTCCTTCTGCAGGCTGGAGACTCAGCTGGAGACAGGGTGCTGCACCATATAGCCCCTTGGCTTGGCCCAGCATGACCAAGCTCACATGTGCTTTAGCATGCTCAACATATTGTAGACAGGACATCTGTAGTTAAATCACCTGTTGCACAAAGAAGCATTTTAATTTATGACAGTTTAGCCTGCCCCTTTCTCTGCTCAGCTGATGTTCCTCAGTTCATGTATTGGAAGAGATGGTGAAAAATGTATTAAGGGTGGAAAAATCAGCAAACATTGAGAAGGTTTAAACATAAAAAAGTTAACATTCTGTATTACTAAATTTTTGACAGTTTCAGCAACATTCCCAAAAGGATGAATACATCTTAAGAATGTTTGGTTTTCAAGAAGTCATTGAGATGACTTCTACTGCAGACACACATCTTGGTTATTTTGCTTACAGTCAGTGCCTGTTGAACATCATTGTGCCTATGGATTCAGGGCCTGCAGGCAGCAAGTCCTGTTGTTTGATTTTCTCCCCTTGCTGCATCACATCTCCTGCTGACATGCTCTGTGTGCAAAGGGGATGTAAGACACCACAATTTAGTATTTACTATATGAAATGACCATGAGCTCATATGGGCTACATAATTCAATTTAAACTGGTATTCTATATTATATTGCTTACATATGATGGAAAATTACACTGTTCTACAGGTCTGCCTATTTTCCTTTCTCTGTACAGGCTACTCTGGGAAAGTGGTTTGGAAATGTAAATAAAGGTTAAGCAAGTCATTTCTGCATTATGTAACTGCTCTAATTTATTCAAAAGTAAGTCTGCATTGCTTTCCTGTCACTAATAAATATTGATAGTTATTATTTGGCTAAATAAATAATTAGGACAACCAATTTCACTTTGAAAATAATCTCAAACTGCACTGGTTTATGTTTCATCATCTAAAAGTACTGGCCAGCTGTGTTTGTCAGTGTCTTAAGAAATACAAGAATGAAGGCACTTCAGATTTAATGCAGTGTGCATCTACTCTTCTGGTTTAATTATTAACTTTCTATGCAGACATTTGCATCAGTTGGTAAGGGGAATGCTTGTTCTTCTACATTGCCATTTTGAGCAAGGTCTGTCATTCAGGGGAACTCATTTCAGGAAATGTAGGTGACTGGGGTGAGAAAAAGATAGGTTCCTGCATGCTACAACAGTGAAGGAAGAGACAGAAAATTGTCTCTAGCCAATTATTGATTTCCACAGGCATCAATCTGCACAGCTCAAGAGGCAGCAGGGATATAGGAGTTTTGGGAACATGGGTTAATTACCCTGGGGTATGACAACAGGGGACTTCAGTGCATGTTGGCTGCTCTCTAGCACCTGTGCAAATTTTGCTCTTTCTTTAATATAAAATAACTGATTCATCTTTACTGGAAAAAACCCAGTAGGGATCTGTTTACGTGAAGTATCTTCATAGAATCATAGAATTTTAGGAGTTGGAATGGACCTTACAGATCATCTAGTCCCAACCCCCTGCCATGGGCAGGGACACCTCCTCACTAGATCAGGTTGCTCTAGGCTCATCCAGCCGGGCCTTGAACACTGCCAGGGTTGGGGCAGCCACCACGTCCCTGGGCAACCTGTGCCAGAGTCTCACTACCCTCACAGAAAAAAACCTTTTCACTAATATCTAACCTAAACCTCCCCTCCTTCAGTTTGAATCCCTTACCCCTTGGCCTATCACTGCAGTTCCTAACACAGAGTCCCTCTCTGGCTCCTTGTAGGCCCTTCAGATACTGAGAAGTTGCTCTGAGATTGCTATGCTGTTTTGTCATACATTCCTCTTCACCCTCTTAGCAATAGTATTCCATCTGTCCTGGATGAGTTGAAATTGCCACACAATCTTGAAAAAATTAAGAAGATTGTTAATAAAAAACTGAAGAAAATTAATAATCTTGCCAGGTACTTGTTCTCACTAAAATTCTGAAAAAAAACCTATTTCCAATACACTTGCTTTGATTCCAATTGGAGACTTCCCTGAACTGGATCAGAGCAGAGTTCTGGTGTTCAGCTTGCAGCAGCTCTGCTTTGAGGAAATGCCATTTCTCAGCTTGGCTGCTGTTTTCAAGAAATAAAAAATTTCCCTGCTATTTCAAGAAATGAAACAAATATGTACCTTTACTGTTTGCACAGTGCAAACTTCCATTTAGTAGCATTAAAAAGACCCAACAAAAAACAACCCCAAAAAAACCCAACCCAGAGAACACCACCTTCCCATCAGAAAAATGGTATTTACATTAAAGCCAACATATTTTGTGCAAGTTATCATCCCAGTGTTTCTATGCTTAAGTCAAATTTTGAAGGATTCAAAAACATAACAGTATAACATTTTTCAACCTTTTCTGCCATGGATAAAGCCTCCCTAGGGGACAGGCTTTGTGTTTCAGTGAGTGCAAAATGATATTCTACTTCAGGAATGTGTTTTGTAAATAAGGAGGGTTTTACTGTGAGTCATTAGCCAAATAAAATTTATGTTAGAAGAATGAGCTGTAGAGGTAATATCCTTTGTAATTTGGGGTTAGGTTACTCGAAACTATGTTCTCACCAAAATATAATCCAACAAGTGTTTCTTTGACTTGTTGGAAAACTGAGGTTTTGGTAGGATGGAACAGGACTCAGATTACTTGGTTGTGTTTTTTTTTTTTTTTTAACAAATCTGAATGGCATAATAAGGGTTAAAATAATTGTCCAGAAATAAAACAGGAGGAAGAAATTGCCTCTGGTCATGCCTTGTGTCTGTCCCCACAATGGCCTTCAGCAAGATGTAGGAAGAACAACTGAATGTAAAGTCCTGACCAAGCCCCATCAATCCACACTGGAGCATGCTCAGTGAAATACATTTTGGGATAGTTTTGCTGCCAAACACTAACAAGTATTTTCATTTGTCTTTTTTTCTTGCCAGATTTGGGCAGCTTTTCTTGTGCATACCATTCCTACCCAGTGTTAGTGCAGTCTTTCTGCCAAACTTCAACCTTTGATACAAGGATGGGAGGGAAAGTTAGAGCTTTTTGATGAGGGGTGAATATTCACAGGGCAGTTCAGGTATAGACACTGTTTCCAAGGCATTTATTATGAGTGGCCTTCAGTGTTTTTCAAATCTTTGTTAGATTCAACAACTTTTTAAATTATTCTTTTAGTGCTTAGTTGTATACATCTGCATCTGATTACACAGTTATATCTATTTCAATGCTATTTTTCAGTTTTGGAGGAAACTAAACTTGATTACAAGTCTTTCATTCTGCTCCCTGTACATTTAAAAAGGCAGTGCACCAGTTCTGCATGTAGTGAGGTGACAGATGTATATCGTTACAGGCGTAAGTCATCATCAAATGAGTATGAAGGAAAGCTTTGTCTTCACTGTCAATATAGTGTTGAGACTGATTGTATTTTAATTTGATGTTTTCCACCTGTGTGTCTCATAAAAAGCACTAAATAACAAACCAGGAGAGAAAGAAAAACAAAACCCTGACTTCTTGCCTTGCCATAATAGAGCTGAAGCTATTTCTGGAACAAGCTGGATTGGTTTTTCCTGGGACTTAAAAATATACAAGAGGCCGTGGTTTCCAGAAAAGAGTCACATGGAATGAAATGCCACTACTGGAAAAGAGACCCTTCCCAGATGCTGGGCTGTTTTTTACTGGGTTACACTGGTCCTGACCTTGGGAACACGCGGTTCCACTGACTGTGATAGTTCCTCCTGTGGCTAGTCACAAATCCACACCTCCCAGGGAGAAGAAACTCATGGAGGCTGAGGAAAATTAATTTCTGAGAAAATTATGTTTCTTAGGGAAGCACAATATAGTAAAGCACAGCATTCACCTCATCAGCCATTGCTAACAGTGTTTTTCTCTGGGAAGAGCTGATAACTGTGTATCAGCAGCACCAGGTCCAGAGCATTGTCTTTTACCTCCAGTTAGTGTGAAGGACAAACTCAGGATGACTAACAGCAGCCTCGGTTAGGCTTTCCAACTCATAATAGGTTTTCCAATAAGCTTTTTACTGTTAGCAAAAATAATAGAAGCTCATCCCTTGAGCTTTCTTAGCACTGCTTGAGTGCTAAATCCTTGGCTTCAGCAAGTCCTCCTAAATTTTTGCTAATTATATGGGCAAAACCTGGGCTCAGACACTCCTTCCTTCTCTCAGTGTGGGTAAAATGCTGCTGACAGGAAACTGGTGGTGCTCTATCTGGAGGTTTTGAGGATCACTTTTGTGCAGACATGATGATGTAGATCTTATTCCACTGACTGTGCCACTACCTTGTCCTGGCTGAGAGCCACCTGAGTTTTGCGGGCTGCCTCCTTTCATTGTGGGTGCAGTGGTATTAGCAAAGAGGGGTAACCTATGTCCAGCAGAATCTGCTGTCAGACGGCCACAACAGGGATGATGACATTGCATTATGCATTTGAGATAATGCATTTGTTTCCTGGATGCATCAAAACCAGTACAGTGGACCACTCACTCTTTTTGTTCCATGAGAACAGAAATCCACTTCTGTTATAAGCTCAGTTGTGTTACCTCTCAAGATAAACCTAAAAGATGCATTCAGATTTAAGACTTTTGAAACTGGGAAGCCTGATGCTTCATCTTGTGATTCTCAGGACAGTCAGTCTCAGGTCTGGATCCCATTTTAATAGGCACTTTACCAATATAGACAAAAGAGCTTCTAAGTCTGAGGCAATAGATAGCTACAGACTGAGCAGGCTCAGTTGTGTTACCTCTCAAGATAAACCTAAAAGATGCATTCAGATTTAAGACTTTTGAAACTGGGAAGCCTGATGCTTCATCTTGTGATTCTCAGGACAGTCAGTCTCAGGTCTGGATCCCATTTTAATAGGCACTTTACCAATATAGACAAAAGAGCTTCTAAGTCTGAGGCAATAGATAGCTACAGACTGAGCAGGGCAGTTGGCAAAAGGCAGCTTAAGGAAAGATGATAATGAAGTAACTATCAATCTGCTCTCTAATTACAAGCATGCAACATGAAACCACAGTACTGCTTCATTCTAGTGGTTTGGGTTGTCCAATGTCTGGAAGAGAAATTACTTTGTTTTGTCCGGAGCTTTCCTAAAATCAGAGACTGTGTTCCAGACACTGTGGTTAGCAATTGGTGTTTCAACAGAAGGATCACTGATGTGAGAGGAATGGTTTGTGATTAAAACTGGTCCATTTTTTGCATATGCAGTGGTTGATGACTGATTCTGTAGTAATCCTGGGTTCCAACCTGGCTCAAAGCCCATTGACTGCAGTGGATTGGGGTTAGATCCTGAGCTCTGCTCTGCTTCCCAAGCCACTGAGTCTGTTGTGAAAAGTGAGAAGGGTAAGAGGGAAGATAAGGCATTCCATTTCTCAGGATAGTTTTCCAATGAGTAAACACTGAGTTCTTAAGCATTTGAAGGGGAAAAATGTTCCAATCTTCTGTTGATGGAGAAGGCAAAAGTCTTGGGGAAGAAATAGGTTTTGCATGGGGCAAACAAGGACCTCAAGCAGGAAAATTATCAGCAATTTTTTCCCCCTTGTAAGCCTGGTTCTTTCATTTTGTTAGAAGCTTGGACTTTTTTTTTTCTAGTCAGATGGAGTGCACATGGGTTGGTTTCACTGGAAATAAAATTCCAGAAAATACTTAAATTATTTAGACTTCCTGGTTTACAGAAGGCAGTAAAAAAGTCTACACACTAAATATGCCAATAATAGCACTACAGCAACACAAGACTCCAAATCCTGCTTAAATATCCCACATAACCAAATTTACCAAGCTGTCACAAAACTAAATGTGCCTTGGTAAGTTAGTGGAAGTAATAACAGTGTCCTGCAGCAAACCTTGTGATGTACCAGGCAAGATGTTGCAGATATGAGACTGCCTGGTTCATGTTTGGTGCATTTGTAGACTTCTTGAATCCAGCCATTCCATGAGTCCATTTTTAAAGAAGAAAATATTATTTTTAATTGTTGAAAATAATAAGGGGATATTATTTTTTCAGAAATTATATAGTGAGACAGTGGAGGTTGTCTTGGTCTAGATACAACATGAGCTTTTATTTGGAACTGAAACCACTCCAGAGCAGTCAGTACAGCTTTGTTCTGCATAATATAAGTAAATGGGAGTAGCAAGTCTACTTTCTTTGATTGTAAGAAATTTAATAATCTGTATTAACAATCCTGCTTCTTTATGCTCAGGGTTGGTTGGCATCCTGCCTGACAGACTTTGGGGGTCTCATTGCTATTCTGTGAGTCTGCCTGAGTCTGCCCCATTGGGACAACATCTGGGTGAAAGGAGATTTTATTTTATTTTCATGTTCCTTGTTAATTGCAGACAGGAGTTTTGCTGCTGTTACACTGTTACTGGTTATTGGTATGGACCATCTAGCACCTTTTCTATGATGTGCCATCCAAGTGTGTGAGGGTGGAACACTTCATTGTGGCTGGCCACAGAATGGAAATGAGAAGATGTTTTCTGGCATCAAAACAATGAGACCCTTGAAGAAGAGATAAGTAATCTGAACCTTCTTTTAGGCTGACATATGTTTTAAAATACAATACAAGAAACACTTATTTTATTTGAAACTTTTTGGACTTTCAAATTTTTTGGTTTGCACCTTCAAGAAACAGAAAATTTTCTACCTTGCAAAGAGAGCAACACATGGTGGCTCATTGATGTTATTTTATAGAACTGAATAACAGCCCTGGGTATTCTCATTTTTCAGAAACACTTCTGTGGGAAACTGTACATCAGGAAATAATCCTTTGCAAAGATGAAGACATAAACTTGGCTTCCTGCTCTTCTTTTATCTGATGCTTTTGATTTTATTTTGTTATTCTCTTCAGTCTTATTTATGTAATTTTCCTTTTCCCTTTCCATCTTTTTCAAATTTTGTTGTTCTTGTTTTTTAAAGTGTGTAAACAGAGATGGAAGGGCTGGGTTCCAGTTGCTAGATTCATTTTTCAAAATGTGCAATGATAACTGAGAATACCAAATGATATAATTGAAATCAAACCTCTGAAATGGTTTTAAGGCTTTTCCAGCTAATCACTTGAAATTTGTGTGGCTATGTTGGTAGATTTGTGTCTTGTGGTGTCAAGTCATTGACATGGTGCCCTGAAGAAAATAAAACTAATTAATAAATGGACTTCCATTAAAAGAATTAAAAATTTTAAAGACTCCAATATTAAATAAAATATTATTTAGAGGTTTTTTATACAAGTGAAATAATATTCTAATGCACAACAATGGCAGCTCCCCACTTCCTCTCAAACCTGGGGTGTAGGTTGTCTTGGTCATGGAAGTTTCTTGTCTTAGAAATCTAGACAGTAATGACATAGTGACTCCTGGGATTGTTCTATGATGCAGTCTAGTATTGCTAATGCATCTAGGCAACAGCCCCCTGAACCATTGCCTCGTTTAGTTTAATTTTACAGCTTCATATATACACATATTTCCTGCTTCTTTGTCCTGGCTGATGCTGCAAGACCTGAAGATTCTCCAGTCCATGTATGACTGGTGCTACTGCAAATATAGTAGCATGAAAATTGCTGCTGATAGAAATGATGAATTGGCGTCTATCTGTAATATATATGTCTGTAACTCCAATAGGAAATGAAGTTACAGATGTTGCTGTATACACTAAGGAATTTCCACATTACATATCTTTACCAGGTTTTTTTTTTTTTTTTTGGCTTCATTTGTTCTATGTTCTGTGTGCAGCAGGATGGCTTCATCCTCTGGTGCAATTCCATAAAAACTTGAGTTCCCTCAAGGGTTGAAGTTGGAAGGTGATCAGTCAGGGTGTGTGTGATTAATATGTTGCTCAAAGGCTGGAAGAGATGGAAGACAAGGAGAGAGACAGAAGTGCAACCAAGAAGCTAATTTCATGCTATTGACAGATAGGTCAGACTGCATCCTCTCAGGTTCTTCATCTATTTGAAGTATTCAAAATTAATTTCAAATGCAACAAAGGTTTAGGACAGCACTCTATGGGCCTAGAGGAATGAAGCCAGTTAAATGAGAACACAAACAAATGGTTGGAATAATGAAGAAGTGGTGAAAAGCACAGAAAGACCATTGCGGATCTTTTATCCAAAACATATGGTTCTCTCCAGAGTGAAGTGACCGAGTTGAACCAACATTGGAAGTAGTAGGAGAAATGTTCTGAGATCTAATGAGGAACAGTTTTTCCAAATGAACAATGTCATCATCCATTTTCATGCATCCTGCAAAGATCTATTTTATGTGGAGTACTAGGATTTTTCTCTTCTCCCTTCCCTTCCCTTCCCTTTCCAAAACATATGGTTCTCTCCAGAGTGAAGTGACCGAGTTGAACCAACATTGGAAGTAGTAGGAGAAATGTTCTGAGATCTAATGAGGAACAGTTTTTCCAAATGAACAATGTCATCATCCATTTTCATGCATCCTGCAAAGATCTATTTTATGTGGAGTACTAGGATTTTTCTCTTCTCCCTTCCCTTCCCTTCCCTTCCCTTCCCTTCCCTTCCCTTCCCTTCCCTTCCCTTCCCTTCCCTTCCCTTCCCTTCCCTTCCCTTCCCTTCCCTTCCCTTCCCTTCCCTTCCCTTCCCTTCCCTTCTCCCTTTCATTTTCACCTCATCTCTTTTGCTCTTTCTCCTTATTATTGCTAAACCAGAAAGTTTTCTGAAAGTTCACAATAATCAGTATCTCTTCTGCATTAAAATGTGTAGAAACAAATGCAGAGACTGTATCAGGTTTGCCTACCTCAAGCAAAGAGGATCCTTGGAGTCAAATTCAGGACTGTCAGTCAGGAATCCAAACACAGTAAAATATGCACTCTAGATTAGTGGTACTGTATGTCTGGCTTTCCTAGTTGAATCCTCTTTTCCACTCAGTTTTATCTAAGTGAATTTGGGACATAATTTGCTCTTGCCTATGATCCTCTGTATGTTTGATTGCTTCTAGCAGGTTGGATGCTGCTGTGCAGGTAAAGTAGCTCCAGCCTGGCTGTTGTACATGTGGAAACCATAGTTAAGCTCATAATGCACACATGAATCAGCATGGATTGTTCATGCCCAGTAAATCCAGTTCTGGTGGGATATGTCAGGCTGTCTGTGCGTAGTTGTTACACAACTGCACCACTTGGTGATATAACAGAAACTTCATAAAATAGCATGCTATTTTCCATAATCCTGAAAAACACAGAAGGTTGTGAAACTCTGCTTTATTTTCTAGAGGCCATGCATGCAAAACATGGTCTGAGATTTGTCAATCACAGCGGATAATTCCTGAAACACTCCTCAGTTACAGTAGCTAATGCAGATCTTCTAAATAAGTGACTACAGCATAGCAACAAAGTTATGATTCAAGAAGGAAAAGCACTACTAGGACTAATAGGATTCCCTTCTACTGTTTCTGTTCAGAAATGTTGCTCACGTCACACTGGTTATGAAACACTGGAATGATGGAAGAAAAACTCTGAGTTTTTGATGAATGAATAATGCCAGAAACCTACTGCCTGTGGAAGGTCTGGTCAAACTTCAGATTTTGTGGCTGTTTGGTGTCCAGATTGGATCTCCTGTATTTTTGCAGCTTCACAGACGTTTACATGGAGAAGAAACAATTGTGACAGTCAGATCAGCTCTTCCAGATCATATACCCTAAGACCCTACTTATTACTGCCTTTCACAGCAAAAGATCTCAGTTGATTACTGTGAATTGTAACATTCTCCCTACGCATATCACCTTACATTTGTCTAGGTTAAAGTGTGTTTTAATCCAAACTGATTGAACTGCTGTGTCCCTCAAATTTTTTTGTCGTTTTGCAGATAGCAAAATTATAAATTTAAACAGTAGCTATGCTTCTCTCAGTTCATATTTAGAGACACTGAGAATAAAGATGCTGAGACTAGAGCAAATTCTTGCTCATTTTGTGAAGTAAATTTTAATGATCTCTGAGAAGGCAGATTTTTTTTTTTTTTAATAGGATACCAATTTTTTTTTAAACTTTGTGCATTCAGATACCAAGGTGATGACTGATGTAATGGGTATGAATAGAATAAACTAGTATTATGAAATATGCCATGTGGGCTATGTTTTTAATAGTCTTAAACTTTGGAAGTTTAAGACACATTGGTTTTATGTAGGAATCATTTCCAGATATTGAAGAAAAGTGTTAGTTTTCTCAGAAATGTTCAAGTAAAGTTGACTTTTATATAACTGTGAAAAAATGTGCTGCTATTTGCAGGAATCTTTAAGAAAAGTGCCAATTTATATGACTTTTCCCCTAATAGTCCTAAAATGGTATTTGTTTTCTTAAAGAAAAGTGCCAATATGTCTGTCTTGGCCAGAAATATTTATTTGAAAACATGTTTTGAAAAGTAAATATGTTGATTGAGTCAATACATTGAATTAATTTAAGAAATAACAAGTTCAAAGGCTAACAATAATGATGAAGATGATGATAGCAGCAAAAGTCCAAACAATGTAGCTGTCATTAAAATTTAGACTCTAGGGAAAAGCTGGATCTTGTCTGGTCTGTGCAAACTGTGAGAAAAAGCCTAGGATTAATTTATATATTATGCTGTTCATCACTATTTGGATGTCCACATGGAATGGGTGAAAATATTCAAATTCATGAAAAAGGAAACATATTTAGGACATGATTTTTTCATTTGAAGATTCTTAATGGAAATGAACATTTGTTTTCCTCACTATCCAGATCTAAGCATTTGTCACTGATTCAGGGACTAGAAACTATGCCATGTGGTTCAAGTGGCTAATCACACGGCATAAATAACAACAAAAAGTGATCAGAGTGAACATCTGGTGACCATTCTGGATCTGAAGATTATCCTGATTATTCTGTGAATATTTATGAGTAAAAATATATTAACAATGAACTAGTCCATTAGTCCATAAGCTGTTCACAGTGAAAATAAATAATTACATATACAGTCAATATTATTTCTAGTGAATAATTGAATCCATGCAAATTTAACATACTTCTGATCATAACAAGTCTTTTTCTCTGCTGGAATCTCCATCTCTCTGAATCTGGAATCTGAAGACAACTTCTACCAAGAGATTTTAAACCTATGTTTAGATTTTGTTATTTATTTTATTCACAAACAGAGCATCAGTGTTTAGAATACATCTCACAGACTTCAGAACATAACAAACAGTTTATGATAGTGAAACGTATTTATACATATGTTAAACTGTGCCATAAATCAAGAAGCTGAACTCACAGGAACTCAATATTCTGGAAAACCTGGCTAGGCATACTTCTTAGAAGAGTTTCTTCCATGTATCAAAATTTCATCATTTCTCCAAATGCAGAAAACTTGAGAAACTAGAGAGACTCACTGAGTATTGATAAAGTTATCAGTAATTCTGTAGAAGAAAAGTGCATAAAGGGTTGTTAAACAGGTTCTGGGAGCAGGCACATGCTGCATAGTGTTGAAATACAAGACCTTGGTCACCCAGTCAATAGGAACTTTGCTGATGACGTAGGTAGAAAAAGTGTTATAATTTTCAAAGTCCTTTTAGAATCATAAAATGGTTTGGGTTGGAAAGGACCTTAAAGATCATCTACTTCCAAATCCCTTGCCATTGGCAGGGACCCCTTCCACTAGACCATGTAGCTCAAGACCCCCATCCAACCTGGCCTCGAACAATTCCAGAGATAGAACATCTGCAACTTCTCACTACCGCCCTGGGCAACCTCTTCCAGTGTCTCACCACCCTCATGGTAAGAAATTTCTTCCTAATATCTAGTCTGAACCAAGCCTCTTTCAATTTAAAACTGTTACCTTTTGTCCTATTGCTATATTTCCTGATAAAGAATACCTTCCCATCTTTTTTGTAAAGCTTCTGTTAAGTACTGGAAGGCTGCTAGAAGTTCTTCCCAGAGCTTTCTCTTCTCATGCTGAACAACCCCAGCTCCCTCAGCCTGTTGTCATAGGAGGGGCTCCACCTCCCTGATCATTTTTTCATGGCCTTCCTTTGGACCTGATCAAACAGGTCCATATCTCTGTTATGCTGCAAAGGCCCTAGAGCTGAACACATTACTCCAGGTGGGGCCTTACAAGAGATTTTAATTCTTAGTCTGAAACTGCCATTGATTTTACTGGGGCATAATTTCAGCCTTGCTATTGTGCCATCACCATACTGACAATTCATCAGCATGGGCAAGGCATTGCAGTGAGGGTTAAAATTTTAATTTCATCTTGTCTCAATTGTATGTCTTGTGTAGGTCACTCTGTCTTTTGTCTTACCCATTATCCATCCTTTGTGCTGCTTGTCCATCTCAAACAAGAAAGCTTTGGAGCAGTGTCTGTCTCCCTTACACATTACATAACACCCCGAGGCTTGAAAATCACTGAAGTATTTAGATGCTGTTACTATATGAAAAATAATAATTAGAATGCTATTCTCTGGAGAAATCCAAGCTGGCTTACTGCATAGATTCATCAAATTCTTTACAGGAAGAAGGCATATATTTTGAAAGGGTGGTTTGTTTTTAGAACTGCCTTCATCTGATATTACAATTCTATGCAAAAATGTATATATTCTGAATTTCTCCAAAAATAAGTTTGTTTTCTTTAAAAATAATGAGTCTATACTAGTTATTTTTGGTGTTGTTTCAGACCGAAATAACACTATAACTAGCTGCAGAAAGTCTTGTGGCTCATACCGCAGCAAGTTTTAAATCTTACGAAGTCAATGGTGCAGTTTTCACTTAGAAAAAATAGATGAAAATAAAGAGCTTCCTAGATTTGTTTTCCCAAGCTAAAGTAGGGGTGTGACCAGCCTAAGGTAATTTCTGCATTCAAATGCTTGTTTTGTTAGTAGAATAATGTTAACATTTATTGAAACCACAAACTTTTTCTTCAAAAAGATGCTCTTATTTTGTTCTATCCGCAGCCTGCTAAGCAGCAGCAACAGGTCCATTTGAAAATTATATCTTTAGAAAGATTAATTGAGGGCAAAACTTCAGTAATTAATTCATATTCTATAGAAGTTATGATGCTGGGCTGAATATGTCAAATCAATGACTAGTAAGATATCTAAGGCCAGAGACACTAACATCCTTAAAATAAAAGGAAAAACTTCATTTCTGCTAATAACCTACCCCATTTTAAATTTATTTTTGTAATGTCAGTTTCTGTTTTGATTTGGCTTGAATGAAATTTCCTTTTTAACTTTTTTGATTCAGTCCCAGATGACAAACTCTATTTGCTGAGCTCTACAGAATGTAGTTTATAACGAGAATCAAAGTGAGTTATAGGCCTGTTGTTCCAGAAAACCTAGGTTTAGAGCCATTGTGTTATTTCACTTGGATAGTGTCAAAACTGCAGTATAAAAAATGGAATATATGGGAATATAATGCTAAAATTATAATCTAAATGTTAAAATGAAATAATGGGAAAACTGTTGAAAGGCAAAATTTTGCCATAATAAAATAAATTTTGTTAACACCTCAGAAGAAACAAAAAGTTGGTACTATTAAGTTTTATTGTCTCCCAGGGTAAGCTGTCAAAGTTAACCCAGCTCCCAAATATTTCATACTTGATAAAAATGCAGGTTTTGCTGGAAAAGTGAATATTATTTTGAATACCACTGAAAGTTTGTACCTGCAACAACATGATGCTGATAGGCTGAGGTCTATGACAATCTCAACAGCATCAAAAAAATGTTGAAGTGGGACTCACTTTTTTCTGTGCTTCTTATAAAGGAGGGGGAAATGAATACATATTAAGTGACAATCTCAACAGCATCAAAAAAAAGTTGAAGGGGGACTCACTTTTTTCTGTGCTTCTTAGAAAGGAGGGGGAAATGAATACATATTAATATTTCACAGTGACAGAGACCATCAGTGAAAGTAAAGGGAAGCTGGTAACAGGAATAGACTCCAAAGCAGATGGCCTGGAGCTGGGAGAACTGAGTGCCCTGGTACAGAAAAAAATGTGATGGCCTGCAGCCTTACTCTCCCCGAGGACACCAACTTTACCTCTCCACACATCTCCTGGGAAGCTGGTAGGAATTGAGTACTTAGGCACCCACCTGTACTCTGAAGCTCTATCTATTTCTGTCCTCTAGTCCAGCACAAAGAGGGTAGGAGAAATCAAGATATAGAAGGGCAGAAGTGCCGTCAAGGACCATGACCCACAGTGAGAGCAGATGTGAGTTATCCTGTACAACACAGTCCTGGGCCAGTCTTTATGTTGTGGAAACACTTGAGAGAGAGCTCCAGTCTCCCATCAAATGTAACTGAGATTATCCAGTAGCTTCAAACCTACTGGAGTGGGGGAGAATGAACTGGTGGGTCCCTGAGCAGACAGACATGCACACTGCACATGCAACTTGAATATAAAACAAACACTTTGTGGGTGTTTTGGGGTACTTTTGCTGTGTTGCAAAGACTGTCAATGGACATAGTAAACATACTGAGATGTTAAAAGTCTCAAAACATAAACGTGCAACATGGAAATCCCAGCCATCTTTCTCCTATTTTCTGGGAAAGCAGATGGAAGTTACAGAGGCATTGAGCCCTACTTCCCACACTTACTCAGGAAACCTAACCACTGGCCCCAGTCATGAGGTATTCAGTGAACTGGCGAAACACATCTACCTTTGGAATGCCAAGTTCCCAAGCAGTATTTTGCATTCTCTTCAGGGAGTATGAGACACACAGATGCTATCGGTGGCAGGCGAAATAAATTCGAGCTGCTTCTCACAGGGTATCTAGAGGCATCGCCTTCTCTTAAGAGACCATTGAAAAGCCAACCTAACATAAGTGAGGAGAAATTGAATCTCTGTTAATGTCGTGGGTATGACTTCATTGACCAAGGCTGGGAAAGGCAAAACTGGATTGCCAAGAATCACAGTTGATTCAGAAACATCAATAAAGATGTGTGGTAAGAGCAGTCTCTTGTCCCTTCCTGTGTCAGTTTCAGTTGTGTTGTTACTAAGGTGGTGGAGATAAATGAGATTCACTAATTGGTTAGGAAATAAATAATGCAAAAAAAAGGGAAACATTTTGTAAATTACATTTGTCACTGCTATGTAAAAAAGTAGCCCTGTGAGATTACAGAAACAAATGCACAGACAAAAGACTTTTGTGGCACAGCCCATGTACAGGAAAGCAGTCACTATATACAACTGCAAAAACTGGCAATGGGAGATGGAAATCTGGAAATAAGAAAATGTCAAAAATATGTGGCTTGGTTTTAATTGCACTGACTAGTTTAAAAGATATCAGCATTTCAAAATCATTCCTTTGTATTAGTCGAGATGTAGATAGGGGTCTGCCTGCAGGACCAGC
Source organism: Acanthisitta chloris (assembly GCF_000695815.1). Classification (NCBI taxonomy): domain Eukaryota; kingdom Metazoa; phylum Chordata; class Aves; order Passeriformes; family Acanthisittidae; genus Acanthisitta; species Acanthisitta chloris. The sequence goes on from NW_008686263.1 coordinate 39,685, forward strand.
CTCCTCCTCCTTTTGGCTTTGGGAAAGATTACAATTTATCTGTGTCCCATTAAAATTGTTCACATGCTCCTAAATCAGCATAAAGTGCACTATGCAGCTACATTGAGCCAACCCCACCACTAAGAAGGGTGTATCTCCAAAAGACAAGATTTTTTTCCCCTGCTCTTCATGATCCTGAACATTAACACTGCTTATAAACAGCTCTGAGACCTACAAAATTGCTAACCTTATATGGTGACACAACTGTGCTGACAGATCCTACAGCATGGCTGTATATGTTCACTTAGATACATGCACAATTACTTGTGATTATCTTTTCAGATAAGGTCTTCCTGTATATTTTTAATTTTTAACTCAATACTTTCAATTGTTTTTACGAAATGCAGTTGGAGTTCACAGAGGTAGCTGGTTCAAGGCATTTCTGCCCAGTACCTGTGGTGATCCTTACCAATGCAAGCTTGCAGTATCCTGACGTGCTCTGTAGCCTGGAGCTCTGAGGCAACATCTCCTCCAAAAGTAAAAAGCTATGCCTGTGTTTAGTTGCATGGGACACCAGGTGCCTCTGTTGAAGAGTTTTCTAGTGAGTAAGCAAAACACTGAAACTCCGAGGTTCCCGTGGGAGCAGTGATAAGTAGCTGACTGGAATGAGAACTAACCTTTGAATAGGAGGTCTTAGATGGAACATATGACTAAATATGAATATATGAATACCTTTCCTTAAAAATAATAATCATAATCTTGTCTCAGGCCCAATCTTCTTGCTTTTAGTCTTTGCCAAGAAGTGAGATATTTTGAGACCACATACAGGCCTTGAAAGAATGCCTTTGACATTTGTTGTATTTGGTTTGATCTGTGATCCTCTTAGTTATGAAAAAAGGAAGAAAGTTAAGGCCTGGAACGTCAAAATCTCTGGGCAGCAAATGGAACAGAGGGGTTTTCTTAAATGTAGGTTGAAACCCGAAAACAAAGTTGGAATCATTGTTCAACTCTCAGAGATTAAGTTAAACCATTTCTGTGCCATTTCACTTCCAACAAGTGTGATTGACACCGTCTTTCTGTTTATGTTCTTTAGCTGGGCTTCTGGGATGCTGATCTTAGAGAAACCACTTAAACCACATTTCTCATCCGCTTGGGTTCGAACCAGCTCCTAGGATTAAACCAGCTCCTAAGATTACAGGCTTATTTTCTACTAATTGCTCCTTTGCTTGTCATGTAATTTGTCCTATATAGAGTACAAGTCCTCCAGTACTTTACTAAAATCCTGTTTTCCTTCTCTCCATTAACCTATCTTATGTATTTTCTCACCATTCATTGCTTTAGACATGCTTATTTCTCTATCACCGTTTGGCCTCTGGTTTGATGGGTTTTCTTGCTCACTCAGTGTTGGGTTTTATTAATGCATGTTTTCTTAAAAGGCTCTCTATTATGTGAGTCTTTAAAATATTATATTTTGAATATACTTTATAATATTTTTCATGTCAGTTCTCCTCCACTTTTACCCTTTCCATTTGTAGATAATTTTCTTTTCCTTGGTTCAGTATTTACAGTTCAGTACATTTTCTGTTCCCTGGGCCTTTGTGTGCTCCTGTTGCCCATGCTCTTGATTTTGATCTCTTTATGCAGTCATTCTATTTTTGCCTTTACAGATAATTTTTAACGAAGAGTCTTGGTCCTTCTGTCACTAACCTTTTCAGACTCCATTGTATTTAAGAGACCATTATTCTTCATGTGCATTATAATAAATATGATGACCTAGTTCTTTATTTTGCAGCCCCAAAAGAGATATTGCTCATCATGAAAGAGCAAAACCAGCAAAAAATTATCTTATAGAATATATTGCAATACATAAGCAGAACATCAGAAATATCTTCATTTTGGTCATGGTTTCATAGCAGTGTTTAGCCTTTTATCGTCATCTGGTGGTCCATGTACCACCTAATAGGTTTAGTTTGATATTTCTTCATTTTCTCAAAGGTAAAGGTACGGAAGACATTAGGAGAAAAAGTCTTCCCAGATTTAGGGGTAGGAATCCAAGAGGGAGTGGTTTTTTTATTCACCATCTGGGGCTGACTGTTGTCTTTCTCCCTGTGCTGTTGCCACAGACCATGGTGGTGTTTGTCTGGCACACTCAGACAGATTTGAGTATTCCTCTGGCTAAAGCATGAAATCTTGTGCTGTTGGCAATGAAAGTCCTTGGTGATGGTGAAGGCATGTTTTTGTGGGCCTAGATTCTGCTCTCATTTCAGACAGATCAAACCTGCAATCCTGCAAGTCAGTTCACAGGTAATTGCTGTGTTTCCACAAGGAGGTTGCATTATGATCACCTTGCATTTGCAGGAGTTGCATGCAAAAGATAGAGACTAATTGCAGAGCAAATCTGGAGAAACCAAAGGAGTTGTTCTTGTTTCACATCAGAGAAGGTACAGGAGTAGAATTTTCGCCTGTTTTTCCAGAAAAAATTTTGCATTGAGTTTGGTATTATGCCACTTCTTAGTCTTAAAGCTGAATTATGCTAAGTTCCTTCCCTAGTTTTGGTTTGGGCTTTCCACTTTTCACATCCTTAGTTTGAAATATTTTTCTAATATATTCATATTTATTTCCAGGCATCCAGCCTACTTTTATTCTGGCCTTTGCATCTTTTTTTCCTTCTCTGTTTTAGTCCAACATAAACGATTCCCTTTCAGCACACACAGTACCCTGCTATTTATTTAAGATTGAAAGAAGGCAAGAAAGTAGTTTTCTCATTCAGCTTCTAGGACAACTCCAATTTTGTGGCATGTTTTGGCCAGTTCCTAGGTAAAGCCCAGTCATGGTCATCAGTAAAATAGGTTAGTGTGTGTGGCTCATAGAACTTGTCTACAGATTCAAATGCTTCAGTTTAATCATAATTGTATTTTAAGAGTTATGTCCTAGCAGATTTTAATGTACTATTTAATTATATTGGCAAGCAAGAGATGCAATGCTTCATTCAAGTAGTTTTATAATCAACTTTTACATTGCCTAAATTTGCTATTCTAGGTATGGGGCCAACCTGACTCTTTGGAAATCACCAACACAAAAAAATGCCAAACCAAGAGAAAAAGAGGTCTCTCTTGATGTTGTTTGTTTCCAAGAAGGAAAGGCACATTGCTGTTTGTTAGAAATGCATATATACGTTTTCATGGTGAAACTAAGTTTTGTAGCCTGGTATGGTATGCTTTTGTGTTCGGCTTTGGCTTTGGTTTTTTTAATTTTTAAATAAAATGTATAGATGGTTTGTTCATTAGGGCAGATTAGCTGCCTCTTCACAGTAATCACACTGGGAGGAGTGTGATTACTGCTAAGAGAAACCCAATCAAAAGCCCTTGGGTTTTTCGGACTTGTGTCAAGAATGGTAATAGTTCTGTTTTGATATATCATCCATTACAGTGAGGTCCTGGCCCATGACTATGGTTCTGAGGCTCTGCAATAAAACACAAATATAAGAGTTAGTAATGATTTGGCTCCTTGGGTGGAACATCTGTCTGACCTGCACTGTAACCAAATTCAGCTTTCTTCTTTAAAATAATATCAAGATTGGAATTTTGTTCCTATTTGCCATGAAAATATGTTTTACCCACATATTTTCTTGAGAGATCTAAAGCTTTCAGTACCAAGAAATGATTCTGTCTATTTTCAGGGTTCTCCTTATTGTGATATGTGAGAATAAGAGTGTTACAAAATGTTTCCAGGGTCCAATCACTCTTCAAGCTGGATTTGTAAGGTAGGTGTTTAGGCATCTATTCATCTGCAGGGATTCATACAATGTAAGATTGGTATGCCAATTATGTCTGTAGTGCTTCAGGTGGATTTTGGCATCCCAGCTGTGATCTGAGCCCATGTGGAGTTCTGGATGGGTAGAAATACAGTGGGAAATACTCAAGAGAAGAAACTATGTTTATACTCTGCCCCTGTCTTTGGCACCTTAAACAAGATGTTGGAAAATTGCTCTCCTACACACAGAATAATAGCTCATGAGTGAGGGAGTTTCCTTTGGTATATGGCTGACAAAAAAGAGGCTGTCTAGACTTGCAGGAGATGTGCTTGTATAACAAGTAGGAGATCAAGAGGATTTAGTGTGGTGACACTCAAGAGAGTGCCGCAGTCCCAAAGCCAATTCCCAAATCTTCTCTGGCACACCTGGAGCTGTGAGGATGCTCTCATCTTTTCTTTTCTGGAGCACTCCTCTTTATGGAACTGGGCCAGTGTCAATAGGCAGGTAGCTGGCAGGTCCCTATGCCACAAGTTGTGGCATTAGCTGGAGGGAGTGGTAAACTAAATTAATTTAATGAAAGACTAAACAACTTCAACTGTCAGAAATGGTAGCACCTTCTCCCAGCACCCTGAGTTCCTCTACCTTGGTAGCATGTCCTCTGGTGTTGTAATTAATGAAGGACTGAGATGTGGGTTTAGATGCTAGATCCAGATACCTCACAGCTCCAATGAAAGATTAAAAATGTAGCATCCCTTCTCCCCATTTTGTGTTGGTGAGCTCTGGGACTGCTGCCAGACCTGGCTCAGCACAAGGCTGGCATGAGGAATGCTGGTTTGTGACACTGTCTTGCATTGCCTTGTCCCAAAGCAATGCTTGTCATTGCCAGGACTGAGGCAGTTCTGGAGACACTCTAGGACAAAACTTGAAATGCCCAATATATTCTGGTATCAGAGAAAGAGAAAAATAGATATCTACTAGAGCCAGGAAGGGCTGTGCAGGATGATTTTAGCATGAGTACCTAATGTGGTAAGTCAGGTCACAGGTCTCTTCCTGAAGTCCTGGACCTCAAGTCTGGCTCACAGACTTCTCAGTACTCTTGGAAATCTAGCCATGGGTATTTACTATGAGTTCCTAACTGTAAGATGCTTACTATAAGGACATTTTAATTTTGAAGAAAATTTATGAGTCTGGCCAAATTCTTCCATTCTTTTCCTCTTCCTGCCTCTTATTTTAGTAGGTAAAGCAACTTTTATGTCTGAGGAACTCAAACTACTTTTTGCATCTTTCTTGTGTTAAATTTCCTTCTCTAGACTCCACTAGAGTTGCTCAAATATACTGAGAGTGCCTGTAGGATAGTTTTTCCCCATTTTAATATGTTTAGCAGACCAAAGGTTTTAGCTGTTATATCAGTTTGCTGTGCCAGTGACTTTAACATTTTTAGCTCCTGGTATGAAGAATGTGAATGACTGAGGATGCTTAAGAAAGCTTCTAGGCTCTCTCTGGCTTGAGCACTGAAGACTGAAATTACTATTGCAATACCTTGGCTGAGGAGCAAGATGAATTTAATTCATCTCTGTGTGACACCCACACACATCTCCCCCCTCAGCAGATGGACAAAAACTGAAAGAGGACTTGGCTGGGAATCTAAGGAGGTGTGTACGTGTACATCAGTTGATGCTGGCGTAGGACAGTAACAATTTTCACATGCTCCTGCTTCCATTCCCCCTTCCTTCCTCTTTCTCCTACAGTAGCAGTATGCTGAATGTGAATGTTTTAGAGAGAAAATTCTTTTGTCTTTTCTTTCTTTTACTGCTGAGCATAGCACAACTGAATATCCCTCTGGGCGTGGGTCTTGGATCTTGGAACAAAGCCACAGTCTAGCCCTTACTAGTAGAAACAAATTCGTTGTCTGTCTGTTTATTTGAAAACCTTTTGCTACAGTTATGTCATGCCAACTGAAAGCAGCATAAACGTGTCTAATGAGTTATTAGAAGAGTGTGGGGAAAGCTGAAGCTAGGAGAAAGGTAGTCCAGTTAGTGGGGCAGCTGAATTTCGGTTTCTTTCTTAAAACATCCTGAAAATTAAACTACTCAACTCTTATCCTAGCAGAGAAGAGCAATTCATAGCATCATAGGATGATGCAGGCGTGAAGGGACCTCAGTAGACCTCTAGTCCACTTTATTCATCAGCTGAAGGGTCAGCTACAAAATTCTGAAGGGTGATGAAAATAGTGTCAAGGATAAAATAATTGAGTTTAGACATTCAGATAAAAATATAAAATCTCAAAAAAAAAAAAAAAAAAAGAAGCAAAAACGCAAGGATGCAAATAGGGCAAGTAATGAGCAAGTTACTAATGTCCCAACAGAGAGTCATGGTTTGCAGAGGTCTTGATCCAAGGTCTGTTACAATCTGCTGAAGGATTCGTAGCGAAGTCAATGAGCTATGGATATCAGGCTGATAGTTTCTGGAAAGCCTAAGGAGTGAGTTGTAATGCAGTTGAGCAGTGAGAATGCATTGGCAGGTTTTCAGCAGCATTGCTGTATGGTGGGGAGAGTTTAATCTTGGTTCTCATTACCTGCATGTGGAAGGACATGAAACAGAGGCCTTTCCCCTGTCGAGGAGGGAAACAGCCAGCCCTGAGGCTTTGCAGCTCTTCAGCCACACTGTGGATTACAGCTACCCTCTTCTGGAAAGTCCAGCAATGCTTTGAATTTCACAAGACCAGCCTATCTCTCCAGCCTGCCTAGCTCCATCTGGCTGACAGACCTGTCCTTGAGCATATTGACTGGTCTCCCAATTTGCTCTCAACTGCAAACTTGTTGAGGGGGCACTCTGCCACCTCCTTCAGGTCACTGATAAGGATATTAAACAGCACAAGTTCCAGTATAGACCCCTGCAATGCTGATTTATCACTGGCCACCAGGTAGAGTACAACACATTAACCACTAACCTGTGTACCCAGTTGTCCAACCAGTTTTTTACTCCCTTGTCCTTCCACCCATCCATAATTTAATATCTTGTATACAACATTATTCTGGGAGACAATGTAAAAACCCTCATTAATGTCAAGATAAATGACACCCACTAGACTCCTCTCAGCTAGATATCCAGGCAATTTATCATAGAAGGATATCAGATTGGTCAAGAATGATTTACTACTGCTAAATCCATGCCAGCAATTTGCTTTTGCTTCTCCATGTGCCCATGACTAGATTTTTGTCTGAGTCAAGCCATTGTCTTTAATCCCTGACTAGGTTCTCATACTGTGCTGTTAGCTACTCACCTCTTGGAACCCTATCACCTAACACCAGAGGCCTGGGAGATCTCACTGGTGAACACAGGCAAAGAAGGAATTGAGTGTACTAATTTGTCTGCTATCTCTAAATCGCTAGTCCATTTAGCATTTAACCTTGCACTTTCCTTTTTCAGTGTTTTACTACTAGTTGGGTCATAGAAGATTTTCTTGCTGCCCTTGAAACTCCTTGAAAACTTTTGGCTTTTGTGATGGTCATAGAAGATTTTCTTGTTGCCCTTGACACTCCTTGAAAACTTTTGGCTTTTGTGACACCATCTCTATGTGTCCTGGCAATGTTTTCAAGCTCCTCTTTTATAACTTGGCTCTGCTTCCTCTTTGTGTTGTCTTTTTGCATTGACCTGCTGTCATGACTACCCTGCTCAGCCAAACCAATATCCTAGTAAGTCTCCTTGGTTTCCTAAGGATAGTGTTGAACTGCTCTTCAAAGACCTGTCAACTTCCCTGATCAAATTTGACCCTTCATAGATGCAGTGATGTCACATACCTGTTCCTTGAAGAGTCTGAACTCTGCTTTCCTATGTACTACTATCTCCTTCCCTGCTCCCCTCTGGATCTCAAAGTCCATTATTTCATGGCCACTGCAGCCAACATTGCCACTGATTAGCACATCTCCAATCAGCTCTTCCTTATTAGTGATTAGTAGATCCAACCTTATTTGCCTGTTGTATATCTGAGCTAAGAATTTATCCTCTCCCACAAACCCTCTTGACTGTCTGTGCCCTCTGTATCATCCTTCCAGCAGCTCTCAAGAAGGTTGAAGTCTGCCTTAAGATCCAGGGTCAAGGATCCAGAGATTTCTGTACAATTGAGTTACTGCTATGGTAGAAATACAATGCTGAATGATGAGAATCTAGTGCAGATTATGTCAGCTATAAAATTGTAAATAATAAATCTTAGGGTCATAGGATCATAGAAGAGTTCCCTTGCAAGGGACTTCAGGAACACCACCTCTGTCTCAAATCAAGGGCAGCTATGAGATCAGACCAGATTCTTCAGGCTTTAATCCACATGGGTTCTGAAAACCTCCAAGGTTGGAGACTGCACAAACTATCTGGGCAATCTGTTCCTGTGGTTGACTGTCCTGATCTTCTTATGGTTAATAGTGAACAAGCGAAAAAAAGAGTTAAAGGAATGAATATGCTCATCACCTTTTTGTGGATGACGATTTGATGCACCTACTAGAAAATATTCATAAACCTTCTCTTTAAAACTAAGAGATCTTGAAAAAATATAAATTATTCCATGAGATAACTGTTGAAAGACAAATACAACTGTCTTCAATAAATCAGTCTTCATTTTGAGAAATCATCAGAAGAATCTTAGTGTGTCAGCAGCTACTCTTCAGAGGCTCCCTCAATCAGAGCTATGGTGATTATTACCATTGAAATGCTGCACTGTATAATAAGTATTAAAAAAGTTATAAGTTCAGCCTTATTTTGCACTTATGGTCTGAGGTTACATTGCCACAGACTGATGGAGACATGACATAGTATGTAAAACCGAGCATTACCACATCTGTTGTTGTATCAAAGGCATATGTCTTACAGTATTACCACAGAAATTTTGTGAACTAACAGAATGACATTGTGTTGCCACCATATTAGTACCAGTTGTACTCTGACATAATGTTATACCCTCTTTTTCCCACCAGTATTTCAAGTCTGGTATTCATACACCAATTTGGGACATACTTTGGTGATGATGCAAATGTATGAGGACCATAACATAGATGATTCATGCAAAACCTTATTTTTTTTTTTCCAATTTCTGGACAACTTTTGGCGAAACTTCCAAAACCAACCACTAATATAACATAAATATAGAGGATACTTTTCTATTTCTAGAGGCAAATGTACTTGCAAAGGGGCTTTATTTTAGCACTGTAAGGACTGCCAGCATGCAGTCATGTCCTACCATCTGGGGTCACAGTCACTTGGAAAGCAAAGCAGTGTCCATTTGCAGTTGTGACTATTTGTGTTAGTTCCTTTCCCATTCACAGAAATGTCTTGCTTTTGTTCATGACAATGGCTGTTTCAGCTTCAAGAAAGATATGCCTTATTAGGAACAGGATCCAAAGGGAGAGCTCACGCTGAAATGACTGAAAATGCTCTGTGAAAGAAGAGGGGAATCCTCTTTGTAATGAGCCTCTCCCTTCAGAGGGACAACAGCTTCTTCCTCTGACTGAGGAATTCAGTCCTTGTGGGGAATATATAAGTGCCCTCCCTGGACTGGTGCAAACACATGACCTAACACTGCACCACCAAAACCCAGTCAGACATGAAGTTCTGGCCTGTTCATGAGGATGTGCTGTAGCAGTGTAGCTTTCAAAAGGACTTGCATTCTCTGTTTGTTTCCCATGTGTTTCAGGCTCTGGTCCTGAGCTTAGCTTTTGAGAAGATTAGCAAAGCTGGAGAGGGCAAGTGAGAGAGAGTATTACACATTAACCGCAAGAGGTATGCAGTGCCAGATGATGTGAACATGACTGAAACTGTGCCATTTCTTTGGTGCACTAGAGAGATCAGCAGCTACAACCTGCACCACCATAATGAAAATTAAGAGTGGGGCAGCTTAGACATTTTCTGTAGGAATCCAAGCATCAGCTGCACATGTGGCCACCATCGTAGGGGCTGACAGGAACCAAAGGAGCTGGAAAGTCTGACAGAGAACTGAAACTTTGCTATGCTACAGTCGAGGCAGATATCCTAAATATCCTGGTGCTAGCTACTCTGAGAGATTGGTGCTTTTTAACTCTTTTTGTGGAGAGGTGGACTGTGAAATATTTGAATCAGGAAGCTAAACCTGAGCCCCCCACATCCCTCAGGTGCCTTATTTTGGTGGACAATCAAGGCCTTCATGCTATCTCTGTGTGGTCCCATAAATGGCTTTTTTTCACAGATATAAATCAGATATGCAATGGCCCAAGCACCACTACATTTAAGCTCCTTCTATCAAAAATTCGTCAACACACTGACCCTCAACTATCAAATGTAATCTTTTCCATGAAGATTTTTGTGAATATTGGCTCAAATATCATATCATTCTGATTTAGAATTTTGCAAATAGATTGCGACTCTGAACTTGGAACTGAACACAATTCCAGGCCTTGTTCACCAAACCACCATCTGGTCTTTATTTAAGCTACTTCAAAACCAAATGCTTCTTCTATGGTGTCTGCAGTGCGTGATATGATTAACATAAGTAAAATAAATCAGTTAATAAATTTGCAAGTACCATCAAGACATGCCTATGCAAAAAATTCATGAGTACATAGTTCGTTGCAATGAATTTTTTCAGTTTCTTTCTGTCCCTCCCCTTGTTTATTGGTGGCACTTGGCACATTCCATACTGCAGAGGTTCATCTTATTACAAGTACTGAAGCACTGAACTACAAACAACCCTCTGCAGATCCAGTGTGGTGCTTGCATTTTGACTTCATGTAGTTTTCAGTAGGAGCATTGCCCCCCACAAGCTCCCCAAAAGCAAGAGGCAGTGTCCTTTAGAAGGTTATATAGCTTCTAGGGAAACTGAGTAGTCATCTGACACCCCCCATTTTTCTTTGAGAATTTTTAGAGGGAGTCTGTGTTGATTTAACTTCTAATTTAGGATCTTTTGGTTAGATCACATGAACCTGGGCCCTCTACAGGACTTGAGTATCTAAATCTCTGAAAGCTTGAGCCTAATCTCTTCATACATGGATCAAAGTCAAATCTTGCCTATTTGCTTTTTAATGCCTGACCAATTTTGGATGCTATTTAAAAATAATAATCTCTGATAATGGCTCATTTATAGAAGTTATTACTTGCCTCTAGTTTTCTTTTAACAGAGCTAGAGATAAGAGTATATTATAATATCTTTATATTACAGTCTTGTCTTTTACGGGATTTTTTAAAAGCCAACAAAAATGGAAAGTCTGATGTTACATTTTTTAATTTGAACCGCATGTATTAATGGAATTAGGTACAAATCAAAGTTTAGCATCTTGACTTTATTACCATTTTTGCATTCCTTTTTACTTACTTAACAGGCTTTTTGGCTAACCATGGTGAATCAGTAATTACACAGAGACCTGGAGTATGGCACATGATTGCCCATTATCAGACAAGAAAACCAAATCCACAGAAAGAGTATAATTTTTGCAAGAGATGTTTGTCTTAACAGAGTCGCCTGTTTTGACCTGCTAGTTTGGCAGATAACCATTCATTTAAAATAAAAGATAGATGAAATAGGTTTTCTTTAATCTTGGTCTAACGTCTAAACCAGCTGTTGCTATGGGAAATGTATTTCCTATGTAACTTTCCTGAATATTACATGATGATCATAATCCTTGCCATATGTGCACATTGAGAAAAGAGGAAGGTGATGGCTTTTTGGTGTGCTCTTCCCTTCTGGCCTCTGCTGTATTTGATCTGTTTGACCTGTAAGCATACCGTGTATTTCCTCATCATTTCACTCTATTAAACATGAGGTGTCTTTTAATGAGCCATTGTCTCATGAATATTCAAATTACCTTTGAAATTACGAGACAAAAAGAGAAGCAAGTTAAATACCAGTACCCACTTGGTTAAGCTGTCACACTATTGTTACATTTCTGCTGAAATGCCAGCCAAATTTCCCAGGTGCAGTTTCCACATCTCTCATATAACATCAAAACAAAAACTCCGCACTAAAATAATGCATACAAATATACTGGTAGTTATTAGGAGGAAAAAAACACACATGGTGTAAGTTCATCCAAAAGAAACTATATGAAAGATCCGGTGTGAGACAGAATTTTGGATGAGCTCTAAGCAACTTTTCATCAGCATGGCTCTCTGAAGAGAAACACTTTCCAGTGTTGCTCCTCTTTATAAATGAGCTAACTTCAGACGTTACCAAGCACCCAAACAACTGGGCTGTTTCAGACTTGCAGTACATTAATAAATGATGATGTTTATGAAAGATATTGCAGATATTTTTCCAGGTCTGTGCAAAGCCCAGTAAAGAAGAAATAAAAAAAAAAAAGAAAGAGAAATCTAAAAGAAGTCTTTAAGGTCTTTTGATTTTTTTGGTGGGGGGGCAAGGACATACAAGTTTAATGCAGGAAGGCTACTCTGAGCTGAAAGGCCACTGCTGACAAACTGTGATCTTGGTGATAGGGATAGGGCAGATGTCCTCAGAGTGAGCCCACTGGCTGTCTATAATAAATAAACAGCCCACTGTTTATTTATTTGTTGTGGATGTTTTTTGAACAGTAACTCAGCAGAATGTTGTTAAATGCAAATATAATTAGAAAGGTCTGAAAATCCTCCACTGAGTAAGCAGAACCAGAGGAACAGATGCTGTACCTCTTTGATGGTCTCCTGTCAGAGAGGGTGATACAACACTCTCCAGGTTTTGTTCAAGGTCTCATTACACAGCTTTGAGGAAGATTTCAGATGATTCATGACACTTACTGAATGGGATTGTTTGTGTATGGAGATATCAAGATGTTGTCACACCTCAGTTAATTACTGCAATAGGACCTCTGTGGCAGAAATTAAGTATGAGCACAACAGAGAAAACAAACAGCAGAACACAAGTAGGTGTGCATGCACACCTACTCTTTCAGCACTGCCTGTACTTTTCTGTCTTGCTCAGAGACAAGTTTCTCCTGTGTGCTGTAGCTGACTTCCCTCAGCGCCACTCGCTCTAGTGTTCAGGGACAGAGAAACCCCTGAGGAGCAGGTGTGGGTGCAGGTTGAATTCACACATTTCTGATGACTGTTGAGTGCCTCAGAGCTTCCTAGTTACTCTCACAACCTCCCAGGGGTCTATGTGCTTTCTCTGAGATCTGTAGAAACCTTATTGCAGATTTCTCTGGAGATGCCTTGGTATGTAGCCATGCCCAAGCAGGGCCTGGTATTGCTCAGACAAGCTTGAAGAGAGGATTTCAGAGCATCTTTAAAATGCTTTCAGAGACCTTCATTTGTCCATTTTTCTCTACCAGCCCAGCTACACAGCATGCCAACATTTCTGGCAGCTTTGGGTACTTCAATGACTCTATGCCCAACCTGGCAGAAACGAGAGCTTCCAGGGGGCACCTGCAGCAGCACCATTGCTAGGAAACAGAATATCAGTGTGTGTCAAACACTCATGCCAGTGGATCCCCAGAATATGAATTAAGCACATGTGATAAAACAGCTCAAGCTGTTGGATTTGGCAAAAGTGCAGGTTCCACGAATCTGGCTAAGAGAGGGAATAGATATTGGTGTCATTGTGGTCATTTTGAGTATTGGGCTTGCTCTTGACTCTAATGATAATTCATGCTAATGATTATTTTGCAGATGACCAAAGAATGAAATTTTTAAAAAGAAGAGAGATTTTATCATCAATTATATTGCATGTATGAAATATAGGTATTTTGAAATTAACAATTTACACAAAGATCTTTGCCCTGCATTTGTTCAGGACATTACCTGTGAAGTCATTAAAAGAAGAAAGGTTCTAGACTGATGAAAGCATAAAAACCATTTAATATACACTCTTTGAAGGTGTTCACTGGTCAGAAAACAACACACTCAGTATGCAAGAGATATAGGGAGAACAGAAGCAGATCAAGGCAGCAGTCATCTGTAATCTCGTAAGAGAGCAAACACATCACAGGTGACAATTTGTCAATAAACCCAGGTACAAATAGTAGGTAGAGGAAAAAACACCCTAAGGCTATTGCAATATCAGAAAACAGAGGGCTGGAGCACATGCAGCTTAAAGAAATGAAGTTTGTGTAACACAGGAAGAGAGAAAACAAATGCCCACACCAAGACGTGCTCTTTTAATTCTGTTCCTCCCCTTGATAGAAATATCAGGCTAAATTAAGCCCTGATGTAACTGCAGCAAAGTCAGTGGAGTTACATTGAGGATAAATTGCTGCCATAAATCATCAAAATCAATGACAATTTTGTGTGTTCATGCCAGAAATTAATCTGGCCCATTACAACAACAATTTTTTGACACCCAAAACTAAATTTAATTTCTGTTTTCTATGAAACAAAATAAACTTGAGGTTTGATCTGTAAAGAGATGCCTGTGTCCTGGGAAACATTCCTCCAAGCATTAATCTACCAGTGACATGGATGGGAGGGCACAGAATCCCTGTTCTCCCATCCACTTTCCCTTCAGGTGTGCCTGGCTCTACACTACCCTCCTGTGTGCACTGGAAGGAAAGGCTTTTGCAGTGCATGGAGGCAGAGAGGTATGAGATAAGGAAATAACACATGCTGTGCTTGGCCTCATAGCTTGGTCTTGCTGAGTGCAAATGCATGCACACCCAGCACTTGGTGCATCTCCAGGGTGGCCAAAGAAAATTTCTCCTCCTCACGTAATAGTGCTGGAGAAGGATGTACAAGTAGAGCGAGGGCAGTGAGAATAAAGGAAAGGGGTTTTGTTTGCTGTCTGAGATTTCTCATGATCAATTAGCTAACATGAAACAAACCAGTGCAGCTGAGGCAAAGGCCTTTACACTTCAGCCAAGTGTTTTAATGGGTAGTTTACTCTGACATGCTCTTAGACCTTGCCTTGTTTTGCTACCATGGGATCCTCCTCAGAAAGAAAAGCAAAGACCATTCTAGCACTTGGGCACCACTGAGAGATACCAGATGGACAGACCTGGGTATGGAAGTCACTTCCTTGTGTGGGAAAAAATAATTTGAAATGTTAGTTTTCTCATATTTGCTCCCCAGCTTTGAATTCAGGGAACTTTGGGAAGAGTCAAGGGTAGCACAGTTCTCATTCTGTCTCAATCTGTCCCCATTTTGGGATTTGCAGAAACTTAAGCTTTTTTGTATCTTGTTTTGGACAAGTTTCTTTCATTGACAGAGACAGGTTTTAGGACCAGGTAATAGTTCTCATACTCTAGGTAATTCAGTATTCCCCTGACACTTGCTTGTAATGTGCCCTGAAGCTCAGCTTCCTCTCCTAGCATTTCTTCTTCTGCAAAGGGATTGATCGTAGAGACAGGAGTCTCCTGGCTCCAAATGATTTGGTACCAACTCCAAAATGATACCTTGGATGAGGGATTCTTACACTTGCTGATTGTGGCTCAGCTTCCAGGTGTAACACCCACTTTGCTCACTATGCTACCCCAAATAATCATATTAATGATTGTGTTTGTCAGGTTTGCAACCTTCATTGGAAGTGCTGTGGCTCTAAAGGGAACCAGCTATTTCAAGGTAGGGAGCTATTGAGTTTTTCCTTACAATAGTAAGTTTTTCCTTACATAGTGAGTTTTTCCTAACAATAGTTAAGTTGAGCTCAGCCAATGATGGCTGGGCATCTCATTTCCATGTACAGATCTGCCTTCACATGGCATATACCTGCTTGCTCATCACTTAGATTGCACGGGGCTGACACAGTGCCAATGTTTTCTACTTTACAGGTAACTTTGAGAAATGAGAATTCTTTTGGCAGTACAACAAATGGATATAGCCTTTGCATTTTATCAGGAACTGGAGCAGAGACAAATTGAGATTATTTAAGTACCTGATTTTTTTGTGTGCATAGGTAAGATTCCAGGTTAAGTTAATTAATTCTGTTTCTATTATAAACTCTGTGCTGGTTTGAAAGGCTGCATTTACATTCCAGCTAGAGTGAAGGTTTTATTTTCTAGCACAAATCTCACCATTAATCAGAGCTGGATGTAATGTACACTACCTTCAAAGAACCTGTAAAAAGATAAAGAAAATTGTTGATCAAACGGCAAAATGCACAGAGAAAAATTCGACTCAGAAATAAACTATTTCAACATGTCTATATTCTGAGGTATTGCCAATGTAAATCTATGCAGTAGGTCACCACAGCAGAGTCCATGGTGACTAAGTCTGAGGTTTTGCTTTATACATGTTTTTTAAAATGCCTGGCTATCTAGTTGCATGGTGTTCTGGGGCAACTGAACAATGTGTCTTTAACACAGTGTATGCAAAATAAGCCAGATTTCCTTACTGCTATTACAGAGATGTGTGTAATGAAATCATCCACAGAATGCCACTAATTTACTCTATCATGCAGACCTTCAAGATCTCATTACAATCTTTGTTTGCCATGCCCACTCTCCACTTTCTTGGCAGCCTGCCTTCACAATGATTAAGATAATGAAAACATTGCATTATAGGTCAGGATCTATAAGGACAGATGAGTTTTACAGTCTACTAATTATTTTAGGAGTAGACAGATTTATCTTCTTTAAATTCTGCATATGTGTTTAATTATATAGGCACAAAATTTAGAATGAAATAAAAATGCACTCAGGAGTTTCTCTTATTTACATGAGTTTCAACCCACATTTCTGTAATCTTCAATGATGAATAATCTAGCCTATTTCAGGTTCTCATTTTTATGGCAGATTTCCTGCAGGAATATGTGAGATCTAAACATTTAAATCCAAATCAATTGAGAGAGCACTCATACAAAGAAAAAATGAAAATAAAGCATTATGTTTTATAAACAGCCAGTGGAATTGAGTGCACCCTCAGCAAGTTTGCTGACAACACCAAGCTGTGCTGTGTAGTTGACATGCCATCCAGAGGGACCTTGACAGGCTTGAGAGGTGAGCCTCATGAAATTCAAGAAAATGAAGTGCAAGGTCCTACATCTGGGCCATGGCAATCACAGGCACACCTACAGGATGAGTAGAAAGTAACTGAGACCAGCAATGAGGAGAAAGACTTGGGAGTGACAGTGGACAAGAAACTCACCATGAGTCAGCAGTGTGCACCAGCAGCCCAAAAATCCAATTGAATCCTGGGCTGCACCAAAAGAAGTGTGGGCAGCAGGTCAAAGGAGGTGATCCTCCCCTTTTACTCTGCTCTCATGAGACCCCACCTGGAATACTGCGCACAGTTCTGGTGTCCTCAACGTAAAAAGGACATGGAACTGTTGGAGCAAGTCCAGAGAAGGCCACAAAGTTGCTAAGAGC
>NW_008686263.1:56912-80770 GCF_000695815.1 Acanthisitta chloris
TGCCTAAGGAGGCAGTGGATGCTCCAACCCTGGCAGTGTTCAAAGCCAGGTTGGATGACGCCTTGAGCATCCTGGTCTAGGGAGGAGGTGTCCATGCCCAGGGCAGTGGGTGTTGTGACTAGGTTGTCTGTAAGGTCCATTCCAACCCCTAAAATTCTATGATTCTATGAAAGGTCTTTTTGTGCTTCCAGGTTTTGCAGAAAACCTATGGGCCTGAAGCAGCTGTCAGCCATCCTCGTGCCTGCAGACCCAGAGCTGGCTGTGGTGTAGCAGTCTGTGAGCCACATAGGGCATGCTCAGACCTCCTCTAATGTACAAAGGCTGTGGGCAGCTCTTGGATCCACACCCGCTCCACACTTCTTTTTATCTTAAATGTAGGGCAGGCAGGACTGACTGGTGGCATTGAGCAACTCCCCAGCATTTACCTCTAATTTAAATTCAAAGTAAAATGACTTCAACCAGATCAACTAGAGAGGAGATGCTTCCCATAAAGGCTATAAATATCCCTGTGAACACAAACATCCTTGCTGATCTGGATTTTTGGTCAACATGAGTGTTCAAGCTTTAGATGAATTAACTTTTTTTAGATGCTGAACACACTCAGAATACCACAAACCAACACTGTTTATTTAATAGTGCTGCAACTTTCAAAATATTACATTGTATATACTCTGATGTCATTACCCCATTGACTTTTGAAAATTAAAATTATGCCAAAGAGGTGATAGTATTTGCACAGAGGTATAGTTAATTTCTCTAGGAGTAGAGAGATTTGGATGCATAAAGGCTGTAATCTAAGAATTTTGTTCCCTAATATATTTCTAGTTAAAATGTATGCAGTGTTGCCATCACAGCTCATGTATTTAATAACTGGAAGCACCGAACCATCCAAAATAAGCTGCAAAATCAACACTCCTAGGCTATGTTTTTATATGCCATCAGAAGAAAACTGTGCATGCTATGAAGATGAAACAAAAATGCTTTGTTATGTGTATCATATATGGCAATGATATTAGCCCAAAAATGTGATGGCTTTGCTTTAAAAGTTATTTTAACGGGTTGTTTAAAAGGGCTGAAATAATTTTTTAAAAGCCTATGTGAACTTTCAAAATGCCAACTTTAGGTATTAATATGACAATAAAATTAGTATTCATCAGATGCTGGAAAATGTGAGGGGCTAAAGTGATAAAATACTTGGTTTGTACCTGTTTCGATGTTAATTTTGTAAATTCCTTTTTGGGAGAATATGGCCCTGGAGTGTGCAGTCTTTGCAATTCACTCTTCCTAGTAGAGAAACAAAAGCAGGAGTAATGGTCTGAAAGCAAATGTTTTGAAGAGTCTTGGTGTTTCAAGTTTGTTTGCATGATTTGGAGATCTTACTTTTCCCTGTGTTATACCGAACCTGCAGCCCAGTTTTGTCCAGCTCCCCTGAATGCCCAGGAAATAACTGCTGTGGTCTGCATGATGGAGCTGGAACAGCAGTTGAGCACAGGACAGCTGCCCCTGACAGCCCTGACAGCCTGGCAGCTGCTGCCAGATGAAGCTCTGTGCAGCACCCATCCTACAAACTGGTTTCTATTTCCATGCACGATGGTGATTTAAGGCAGTCCAGATATGGAGTGAGGCAGATGATCTGTAACAATATGTGGTGTTCACCATTCAGAGCTGAAAATCCCATCTGGAGGAGGCAGACAAAAAACAAACACCAAAATTTCCTATGCTGCAATATGAGGTTGTTTTGGGTTTTTTCCCTGCTCTTTCATGCACATTTTTCTAATCTGAATTCAAGCCTGATGTCATCTGCCTTCCTTTCCTCAGTGCATATGTGGGTTTTCACACGCGCTCGTAGCTTCAAGGACAAATTCTTAAACAGCAGGGAATGGGTCCAAATGTCTCATCCATTTTGGCAAAGCTGACTTATCATCAGGATCAAAGCAAGTCTCTGCCTCAAGATGTTTCCCCTGCTGCTTCTCCAGCTTCCTTGGAACTTGTTTCTCCTCTCCTTGTTTCTGGGGAGGCAGATCCTCCTTCCCTGTTCCTGGGTTATCTTGGTTTCCTTGCTGCAGTTGTGCTGGCTGTGGTCTGATGCCCAGAATCTCGATGGAACTCTTCTGCCACTGGGGGTTCCTTTGTCCTGTCTGGTTTTTTTCTTTGCTCTCCCCTATGTATCTAAATTTCTTTTTGGTCTTTTCTTCTAATATGAGCATCAGCATCCTGCCTGCATGCCATGCCAGGCACACAATTTCCTCATGTTTTGAGAGAAAACATTGTGTTTTGCAGAGAGGTCCTGTCATCTTCTCATGCGAACACTGAAGCAAGACCTAGCAATTTCTGCCAAGTATTTGCTAGGTACAGGTGCTTTTGTAGGAATGAGCACAGCAGTTACCCAGTCAACCTCTTCAGATGTCTCCTAGTGCAGTAACTTGCAGGCTCTGCAATAGGTGGACCTTTCCATGCACAACTTCTTCAAAGCTTACCTCTCTTGGATCTGTAGATATATTTTTATAGGATTTGTGAAAACTAATAAAGCTGTGTTGTGGAGTAAAATTTCCTAGCAGGACTGTTTTCTCCAGCATTCAGACCATTCTCTGCAATTTCTATGTGTGCTTTTATTTTACAGGTATGAAGTCACCTAATGAAATGCTGATGGCAGAGTTTTTGGGTCTGCCAGAGAGTAGGGGAACATGTACTGCACACCTGCACACAACAGCCTTGCATGTAACTGCTTAGCATTTGTAAAGTTCTTTGCACAGGCTGTTGAGATGCTCTTGAAAATGTTCTTGAGGTTCACCTCAAAATGCAATTAAATAAACTCCATGTGTCCAGGTTAAAATACTTCTGTCTTACTGTTTTCTCCCTCTCACTGCATGTATCAAGGTTGGAGGGAGAGAACTGTCAGCCAGTACATACATTTGAGTAAATGCAGCTGATGATGTTGAAAATGAAAGGATGAGACAACTATCACTGGAATCAGTGCGAAAATCTTACGACTATGTTTCTTTTGAAACATTTTGAAGAATATTATCAAGCTATTCTATGCTTCTGTACCACCATGCTATCTTTGTCACTGAAGTAGGAAACCACAGTGTTTCACACATCTCTGGGTGGTCATTTGTGCAAGCATACAAATCTGAATCGTGACACAGTACCAGCAATTAGCTGAACAACACTGCCTGTTGAGTGATGTTCATATAATATTGGTAGCTACCTGTGCAGGTTATCAGAGGAATTAGTACAACAAAGATGCTTAGCTCTTCTAAAAGTCATGTCACTGTTGAAAATGAGCACTATTTATCATCCTATTCATGTCTGTTAGAGGTAGGATTACTTTTCTCTGAGTATGTAAAGACCTTGTAATTTAAATTTCCCAGTCAAATCCAGAAGGTGAATAGGGCATAAAAACCTGCAGTGTGGGGGAAGGAAGTCACTCACGGATAATACTTTCTGTTCTGCTACTCAGGGGTCAAAAATAAAGTTCCTCGTCTCAAGAGACAAAAATATATTTCCTCCAGACTTAAGGCATCTGTAGCAGCCAAAGGTGGACTGTCTCTGCAAGGATACTCTCTGGTGGGACATGAGTGAAGGTGCCTATATTTGCCTAGTGCAAAAACATTAAGAAACATTTTCATTCATTTAAAGAGGGAGAGATGGAGAGACATTGCTTTATTCACTCCATACAGCATGGTTACAGTGAAAACCAGATACTCATCCATCAGTTCCTCTTTTAAACATGTCTCGTTCATCCTGTGGTTTGCTTATGACCAGCTGAAAAACAAGTAACTTCCTTTACAGTATTTGATCACCAAACATGCAAAACTCCCTTTTGAATCAAAAAAAAGAGGAATTTCAGTTACTGTGTATAGGTCTCTTGATGTAGGAATAAATACCAGAATTCTGTGGTCATAGTGTTGGTTGCTTTCTATAAATTACTGTCCCATTTTTGTAGTGCAGTATTTAACTGACAAAGGAATACAAATTCTAGGTTCTTGTCTCTTGAATATATCCTGGTCATTGCAGAAGCATTAATACAACTTGTATCCCCAAAGAGAAAAAAATAAAATAAGCATCAGCAATGTGCCAAAAGCAAGTGCTGTGTTCTTTTAAAGAGGAGAGAAATGCACAGAAACTGTTGCTTTGATAAAAGTGTGAGAAGAATTTAAATAATGGCATCCAAATTACTGGCATACTGAATATGGAGAATTAAGCTAAAATAGATATTTCCTTACTGTTGTATATCTTATCAGGCAGTGCTTTTATTAAACACACAAAAACATTCAACCATGACACTTTTATTTTCTTCTGCTACTAATTTATTTTGTCATGTTCCACGGTATGAACAAATTAAATACCACATGTCTCAAATGTCTTGAACAATTAGATATATCTTGGTTATTCTTGTTATCTATCTGGTTGTCTGTCTGACACTATCAGGTTTATGCTCATGAGAATTGGCATAGAGTTGGGATACCAGGAGCTAACCAAATCTTGCAGAAAGAGTTGAAGAGTCCCTTGAAGCTGTTGTGGATTTTCAAGAGGGAAAACCAGCTTCTGAAACTAAGACAGTTTGGGAAGTTTTGCTGAGACTGCAAGGACATAAGCAGGTCAGACAAGGCATTTGATGCCTGGAACATAATCCCATGCAAGTTTTTTCAGGCCTGGAAGGATACCACTGTGCTAAACCTAGGAATACACTGCCAGAGGCAGACTTCCAAATGTGGTGTCAGTATGTGTTGCTAGCACTGAAATTTCTTTACCATCACACACAGGGATAATCCACGCTGGAACTATCTTCCTGCTAATCCCCTGTTAGCCTGGCCTTTCAGCACAAACCAGAAAATGTGGCCCAGATACTGCAACTTGTTCTCTGAGATAGACTGACCATCATGAACTACCAAGGTAATAGCTGTGCTCTGACATAAAAGTAAAGGGCTTGTTTTGTTTTGTTTTAGTTAAGTCTAGCTCTGTGTGTGTCCTGGCCAGTGGTTAAGCAGTGTCCATGTATCTCTGCAAAGACTATTGGCAAGCCCCTGTGACATGCAGGCACACCATGTCCAGGTAGAAATCTTGCTAGTACTCAAAAAATGGTTTCTTTGAAAACTGGAGTACATGAACAGCACACCACATTCAGACTAAAAGAACAATAATAACAGTCCCAATATATTGACTGAGTTGGGGTCCTTCAACTTCTGCACATCCCATCTAAGCCAACTTGAGCAAGATGCCTGGTACAGACAGACCCTTCTCCTCTCTGTGAGTGCAACAAAACCTTCCTAACCTAAGGGCTGAAAAACCCCAGACTTCAGGGTTTGTAAGATCACATTACCCCTTGAAATGGGATTTTGGCTATATTGGCTTTTAAATTTTTCTGTCTGGCAGACATGGTAATAGTCTGATGGCTCAGCAAATGTGTTTTACCTTGCCTTTTTTACAGCAACCAATGTGTCTTCAAAGCAACCCAGGGAAGATTCTGGGATGCTTTGTTGTGCACAGGGGCATTTGCTGTATCTACTCAGGTGCCCTGGGCATGCTCTAGCTCTGTCAGCCCCATGAGCAGCTTCCTCTAGTGTGCCCCACTGCATCCCCAAGAATGGAGGTGCAATGCAGTCTTATGAACTCCTCCAAGAGGTGATTTTGGGCCAAGACTGCAGGGAATACTGTTGCATTGCCTGTGCCTCGTAGCACAGGCATAGCCTGACAACAGCATCCCTTGAAAGTTGAGCAGACATTGCACATTGCTGTGGGACCAGTATGGATGTTATGTGGAGTAGGCTGACCAGTCAAACAAAGGCAATTGCTCCACAGGAATGGTACTGGCTGGTCCTCCTGGTCCTTGCCTAAGGTGTGTACTGCTGTGTCTGAAGGCTGCTGTGCATAAGGCCAAGCATGCACCCTACAACTCTGGTGTCTGTGCACAACATCCTCAAGAAACTATTTTTATTCCTACAGCTGACAGTGATACTCTAAAAGGTCAGTAATCACCAGCTGTAGATCAGTGCCAGAAAAGTCAGTGGGAATCCAGATAAAATGAGACAGGTTTTGAACAAGATACTGTACTTTATTAGTGTGTAACAACCCATGGTTGCATACATACAGACAGCATGGGTGTCAGCCAGTTTCATGTATGAGTCATTGTGAGCTCTGGAAATACAAACTGCTGCCTGGTGAGCTGCTCTGCTTGCTTGTGTATCAATGTCCCTGGGCAGAGGTAAAAATGAGCACAGACCAGCAAGGAACACAGCTGGATATTCACAGAATCATAGAATGGATTGGGTTGGAAGGGAACTTAAAGATCATCTAGATCCAACACCCCTGCTATGGGCAGGGACACCTTTCACTAGTTTAGCTTGCTCAAAGTCCCATCCAACCTGGCTTTGAATTGAACACTTGATGGTAATCCACAACTTCTCTGAGCAAATTGTTCCAGTGCCTCACCACCTTTGCAGTAAAGAATTTCTGCCTAATATCTAATCTAAATCTCTGCTTTTTCAGGAAATGAAAAATTGTGTGTTCATGTGCTAACAACAGAGGCAGACAGGGAACAGAGAGAGAGTTGGAAGCAATCAGAAAACCTGGTATCTGTGTGAGAGAGAAAGAAAACAATCAGAGCAACATGCAAGTTGGAAAGAGACCAGTAACTAAATAGTGGTTACCTCCTCCTTTTTGATTCCTGTGGTGATCAAGGAAGTTAGAGTCTGTGCATTTTTTTTCCAAAGGCACAGCACCCTAGAAGAAGTTGATAGCATCAATTCTTTAATGAAAATAAGATTTTCAGACCCTCCTCACTGACAGCTTTCCAAAACCCTTGACAACCATAGAGCCCAGGGTTGGCTGTCAATATTTTTTTATACATGATATTAGGGGAGAAAAAAAAAGTGATCTTATTATGCCAAGGTGGAGAGTATCAGTGGGTGGGTACTTGGAAAAACATGATTCTAATATTAGTTTGAAAAATCAGCCTATTTGCAGAGTAAGTTTTTAGACTATGAAGACGAGGGTGCATGGAACGGGATGCTAGTTCCAACAGTGACTTGATGAAATAATATTTGTAAGTATAAATTTCCCTTTATTTAAGGCTTATCTCAACTTTCTTCATTTTCAGTAATGCACTTGGATAATTTAAAACAAAAAGAAAGTAGAGCAGTAGCACCATACTGAACACTCAAAGTACCCCTTGGCTTATGAAACCAGAAAAAGGTAAGACCATCATCTATTTTTCTATACTATTTATTTGTCCTGATATGTATATCTACATACTACCTGTAATTTACACAGATAAGCAAATCTACTGTCCCAGACAGCCTATACTCTAAGTATGCTCAAGATAATCACCAGTGAGGAGCTGAAGACAGGCAGCCTAGGTTTTAAAGAGGAATTTGAAACCAAAGAGAGCATTTGAACAAAAGGAAGGGTGTTTTAAATGAGCTGGAAAGCAGAAAAAGAGGGTGAAATTGCCAGTGGGAGAGAACACTTTCTAAAGAAAAGAGTAAAAATGTAGAAGAACTGAGGGGAAGACAAAAGGCAATGGATTCAAGGAACAAGGAAATCCAAAGGGCTATGCTGTGCTGAAGATCTGGTGCCCTATATTTTAACTGTAGTGAGCACTGGTAGCTAGGAAGGGGATAGAAAAATGTATTCAGGGAATAAAAGGAAAGGATGACTAAGGAGTGGATTTGAATCCACATCAAGCTCGTGTTATAAATCTATCAGTTCCAGAGTTTAGTTGGCTCTTCCTTTCTGTTTATCTATCTCTCTATCTCTCCATCTCTCTATCTCTCCATCTCTCTATCTAATGGAGGTTTTGTCTGCCACAGGTTGTTCCTCAGGTGTTAGCTTTCGGGTGTTAGTGTTAGCTTTGCAGGAACATATGAAATTTAACTTATGCAGAACTCTCACTCAAGGCCTGCACATCACTCAAATTCTGCTTAAACCCCATTTTGAAGATTTCAATCCTCCATGAGCCTTAAACCCTTCAAGCTCAGGAGCCTGTTATTTGACATTTGTTTTTGCTTTCTGACTGGGTGACACCACAAGCCATCAAGTGTGTTTGAACAGGTTACCTGACCCACATCATATTTATAGAGGTATTTGTGGGATTCTCTGTTTCTTTCACCAAAACTGCAATCCAACTAGTGTTCACTAATCATGCACAGATGGGATGGTACTCTTCTAAACCTGTATCAGTGTGAATTTGTGATAATTGCCTGCTCTTTCTTTGCATGCATTATTTTCTCACAGTCCAGTGCTGTTGAGGTGGATGAGCACAGTGTGGTAGGGCCTGGCCGCTGACTCTCAGAGTTGGGCTGAATATTTGCTGACAGACTGATCATAGTCACTTTTGTTTTAATAATAAAATCTCCCACTGCCTTGTGCTTGATGCTGTGTGTTCCTGAAAATGAAGCCTGCATTCCAATAGTCACTCTTCTAAGTGTGTGTTGTTAAGATTTCAGATGCACACAGCAATTTGCATTAGATGGTCTCTGGTGAGGGTCACATCAAAATATTGTGAAGGATGTTGCATATCTTTAGCCATTAGCTGACTCACTGACACACTCCAGGTTGTGAGCACAGGATGAATGTAATGTTTAGAAACATCTCTTATGATCTGTTTAATCTCTCCTTAAAAAGCATTTGTGCTATGTGCACCCTGTGTACAGTTATTCTACTTCTAGCTATGGTTTTATGCTCCAAGTTAGTAGTCTGTGTGTTCTGAAACTCTAATTTTCTCTTTGCCTCTCCAGAATCTTTAATCCTCTTGCAACTTGTGTAGCTTCACTGTTTAGAGATTAATGTATTGTATTACATTGCAGCCTTACTTCTTGCACTGGAATTACATTACAAATCAGCAGCATATATCTGCTGCTTCTCTGCAAGCACCTTATGAATAGACACAGTCCTGCTGTGAGAGCATCCAGGGTGATTGGAGAGAGGGGTCTCTCCTTCAATTCATTTGTGATAAAATGGGTCCTTTAGTGTCAGGTCTGTGCTCCACCCCAGAGTGCAGCCACTGATGAAGAGGAGGGGTTTAAAAAAATTAGTTACTAAATATGTTCATATCAAAGTCTCATAAAGGGGTTTATTTCACAAAGAAGCCCTTTCTTTCAGTGAAACGGGCTGCACTGCACTTGCCAAAACACTCATTCACTGCTAACAGGAATGGGCATGGAGTTAAATCAAAGAAACAGATGTGGTTGGGTATGGCAAGTTCCCTTTTATATGTCAAACAATAGGAGCATGTTCAGCTATTTCATAATTATCTGATAGTGTTTTGTTCGGTTCACTGGAAAACAGCAGTCAGACAAACACTCTTCATATGGTATTTGTACTCTGATACACTGCAAGGTTTAGTTGCTTGGAGCTCACTTGCATATCTGAACATTCAAGCACCAGATTTTATTCTCTACTAGCATGTTTGAAGGTCAGCAGCATCCTTTCTGGCTTGCTTGAATTATGCAAGGGAACTTCCAGCAGCTCCAGAAAGTATTAATCCGTGCAACAGTGCAGTGATGAGGTGCTGACATGTCACAGACAAGATTTACAAGGGCAAAGGACTTAGCTTTACCTGTTTCTGCCTTCTCTGTTCCTCTTTTCCTGAAAACACCGAGCAGCTGGGCTTTTTGAAACAACAATAATAAAAAAATGGGATTGTTAAAATTGGATGTACATCAAGGGAAACCCATCTGACACATATTTTTATATGATGGCTGTCTTACTAAGCTATACAGCCCCCATTTTTGTTGGGTTTGATTCAGAATTGGTCAGACTGGCTTCTCCTTATGGAACCACAGAGCCTGCCTGTTGAATTCCCCTAAACCCTCCAAAACAAAGATACAGTAAATCACCTTTTCTTTTTCCTCTGAGTATAAATCCAGCTGCTTTCTGCAGCACTGCTTTCTAAAAGGATCAATTTCCACCAAAAATAGAAAAAGGACCAATTTTTCTGATAGAAGTGTCAGATCAGGGGATTTTAGCATGTTTTAGCATGTTAGCATTTAGCCCTTTTCTTTCCCATTCTTCATGAATAAGAACGCTGACATACCTCCTTCCAAAATCCTTAAAGTGCATTCTCACCTAGATTTTGGACTAGGATTTTTAAGGAAAAGTTTTTCAATATGTTTTTCTTTTGCATTAAACAAAACTAACTCTATACTTCGAATTTATTGTTCCAGACAGGATGTCAATGTTGTATTAGCTTACCTTTGCATAGATCCTGTCATAAAGACTAAATGCAAATGGGTGGGTGTTTCCTGGACATGACATGGAGTGCATGCTGGTTATAATATGGCTCTGATACACTGTATTTATTGTATTATGAACTTTAAGGGGCAATCATCATGTCCTATATGGAGATCTCCTCATCCTCAGAAGAGCTGATGGGTCTTTTGAAATGAGTAAGGATTTTTTGAATGAGTCACTAGTTCAGATCACATTTTTGTAGGTTAAATAAAAGAGAATGAAAGTAAAAGTTAAAAACTCCCCCACTTACCTCCAGCTGTCATTGCTCAACAGCTAAGAACCAATTTGTTTTCATACTTTGGAAACTACAAAATATAAGATAACCTCCAAATATTCATTTTAGCACTTTAGCAAATAACTTTCAGTCTTTTAGTCTATACATGGAGCTGCAGCATTCTTGTCTCTACTGATTTTCAATATAATCCAAAACCTTTTACTTCCACAACATAAAATTTCTCCACAGAACAGTAGTCTTATTCAGAACAAAGTGGTTGTTTTCAAGGTCTGCATGCATACTTTAAATTGTTAAATATACTTACAATTTTCCAGTCCAGTAGGCATGGGAGTGTTCCTCCTTGTCCTGCCCGTTAAATTTAGTTAGATGTTCTGAAAAGGGGAGCAGATTGTTCACCACTGGCAGGTAAAATCAGGAAATAAAAATATTGACTCAAGACCTTTGCAGGACAATTAAACAGCTAATGAAAGGGCTGGAGTTCCTGTAACCACAGTGAGCAGGAAAGCAGGATGATGTGCCCCAGTTTGGCACTCCTCTTGGTCCTACTTCTGAACTGAAATGTGTTGGTGGTGCAGATCATAAAGGTATTCTGAGGAAGCACCATGAGTAACAGGCAAATGCTTTCTGAAGCATCTCACCACAAAACCAAACATTTTATTCCCTATTTCTATTCTTCCAGACAGGATGTTAACACTGCTTTACCTTTCCTTTGGACAAACAGTGGCAGCAAACCTGTGTTAATGCCAAACGATTGCAGGCAAAGCCCAGTCCTTCTGCACAGTTGTTGTATAGTTTTTTCAGAAAACTGTAGACCAGTCAGTCTCATCTCTCTGCTGGGCAAAGTCATGGAGCAGATTCTCCTGGAAGCTATGCTTAGGCACATGCAAAGCAAAGAGGTGATTGGTAATAACCCATATGGCTTTACCAGAGGAATGTCATGCCTGACAAATTTGGTGGCCTTCTATGATGGGGCCACAGAATTTGTGGATAGGATTAGAGCAACTGATATCTACCTGGACTTATGCAAAGCATTTGACACTGTCTGTGTTTGACATACTTGTCTCTAAATTGGAGAGACATGGATTTGATAGGTGGACCACTCGGTGGATAAAGAACTGTCTGGATGGTCACACACAGAGTTGTGGTCAGCAGCTCATTGTCCACGTGGAGGCCAGTGAGGAGTGGTGTCCCTCAGGGGTCAGTGCTGGGGCCGATACTGTTCAATGTCTTTGTCAGCGACATGGACAGTGGAATTGAGTGCACCCTCAGCAAGTTCACTGACCACACCAAGCTGTGTGGGGGAGTCAACATGCTGGAGAGAAGGGATGTGCCATCCAGAGGGACCTTGACAGGCTTGAGAGGTGGGCCAATGCAAACCTCATGAAGTTTAACAAAATGAAGTGCAAGTCCTACACCTGGGCCACGGCGATCCCAGGCACAGCTACAGGTTGGGTGGGGAAGTAGTTGAGACCAGCAATGAGGAGAAAGACTTGGGGATGATGGTAAATGAGAAACTCACCTTGAGTTGGCAGTGTGTGCTCACAGCCCAGATAGTCAAACAAATTCTGGGCTGCATCAAAAGGAGTGTGGGCAGCAGGTCAAAGGAGGTGATTCTCCCCTTTTACTCTGCTCTCATGAGACCCACCTGGAATACTGCACACAGTTCTGGTGCCCTCAGTGTAAGAAAGACGTGGAACTGTTGGAGCAAGTCCAGGGGAGGCCACAAAGTTGTTAAGAGAACTGGAACATCTCCCCTGTGAAGACAGGCTGAAGAAGCTGGGGCTATTCAACCTAGAGAAGAGAACGTTGAGTGGAGACCTCATGGTAGCTTTTCAGTATCTGAAGGGGCCTACAGGGAAGCCGGGGGGGGACTCTTTGTTAGGAACTGCAATAATAGGACAAGGGGTAACAGGTTCAAATTGAAGGAGAGGAAATTTAGGCTAGATATTAGGAAAATGTTTTTTCCTGTGAGGGTGGTTAGACACTGGCACAAGTTGCCCAGGGAGGTAGTAGATGCCCCAACTCTGACAGTGTTCAAAGCCAGGTTGGATGAGGCCTTTTCTACTTGGGAAGTGTCCCTGCCCATGGCAGGGAGGGTTGGGACTAGTTGATCTGTAATGTCCATTCCAACCCCCTAAAATTCTATGATTCTATGATTCCCTGACTGACAATCAAACTTCCAAGCTAAACATGGAAAGAAGACTAGATATCAAGAGAAGAAGTGGTCTCTTCTAATAGCACCTCACTGTTTTGCCAAATGAGACAGAATAAGCAAGTTTGGTGCTGAAATGCTGGTAGGTCCCATGGGCCGTAATTGGGAGTGGAGAAGTAGTATCACAGTGTCCCTTGTGGGCTACTTTGGGCCCCAGCACATACAGACAATGTGCTCACATGTGCCTGCTAGCAGTAGGGAATTGCAAGAGAGAAAGGTCCACTATCCCAGTTGTGAAAACTTTAACCAGCTTGGCACTGTGACTGCAGGTGTGTGGTTCCTAACTCTCCAAGTCATGCATCAGTCCTAGCAGCTCAGGATTTTCTGAGGAATACATGGATCTCCAATAGTGCAGAGATTAATACTTACAACCATAGCATGACACATGTTTTTGTTTAGCTGAAAATTGTTACATTTGTTGAACTCTGCTGGCTCAGTTCAGCCAGAATCTCACTAAATACAGGCGTTTTTAGGTTTCAAAGCAGCAGGCAGAATTTGAAGCTTCCATGTATATGTAGGAAGAAGTGTGGGGAGAAAGCAAATGCATGAAGAAGTGTGAAAATGCATGTTCTTAAGTTCAAAATGTCACTAACATACTACAAGCTGCACCCAAATCTGAAAAGAATTAGGAGGAGCAAGGGAACTTCAAGATAACTAAATGCATATCCAAAGATTCTAGGCTCCTGCTTTTCCTGGGTGTACCTGGCACAGGGACGTGAGCTTCTGGGCTCCAGGGTTCCCAAATCATCTCCATCATAGAATACTTGTGTTTTGGGAGAACTAGAGAAATATGTAATCAGACAAGGGTGACCCCATATCCAGACTGCAATAACTCTAGCAAGACAGGGATGGCAACACCTGCCTGAAGAACAGCAAATATAGTACAGCAAATAGACATGTCTTGAAGAAAGCTGAGCACTGGGTGGGAGGAGAGGTGATTCGGTTAATCCCATGAGTGGAGCTGCCAAAGCTTGCCTTGCTCAGCAAATGCTAGCAGGGGATATGTCTGTCCTGTGTAAATATATTAGGAGGATAAACATCAGGAAGAGAAAAGAGCTGGTTAAGCTAAAGGACAATATTGGCTCAGGAGGAAATGGTTATAAACTAATCATGAATAAATTGAAAGTGGAAGACAGACAATTTTCTCACCATCACAGTGAGGCTCTGGAGCAGCCTGCTGGTAGGAGAAGCAGACCTTAACTATTTCTTGCAAAATAGAGCCAAGGGAAGGGAATATATGACATGACAGCCTGTGGTAGCAAATGCTGGGATTGATGTGTTCCTAAGTGACAAGGAGCAATCACTGGAAAAAGCCTGTTATCTCAGATGAGGATTGCCTTGCCCGCTGCCATTTGACGTGAATGCTAATGTCAGGCTTACTAGGGTTGTCTCCTGGACTAGAGCCCCAACTCCCTCCTGCTGTCATCACTGTGCATTGCTGACTTAGCCTTGCAGCACAGTGCAGGGCTGCCCTAGCAGAAGCTGACCTAGACAGAGAGACTGAACCCTTGAGGCTATAAAGACTTGTTTCTGGCAGCAGCTGAATGCTTAATGCTTTTTGGGTCAGGGTACAAAGAGGAAGAATATTTCTGACCTGATCATACCCACTGCACTCCGAATAGTGAAATGTTTGGCCCCATTCATGCTAGCACCCTTGTCACAAAAGGCATGGAAGTCTAGTGACCTGGCAGATGGTTGAGCCTAATGTGACATAACTCACTGGGTCTTCTGGCTCTCCATGCTGCAGGGGAGCCTTTACAGGCTGGTGGGACTTGTTCTGTCAAAGGGGCAGAGCAGTGTCTTATATGTTGCACTGGCTCACATTAGGGCTTCCCTCACTTTGGTTGCTTTAACCTTCATTTCAGATTTGGAATGGTTTAGCCAGATGTTTCCTACCAATACAGAACAGACAACTTTTTCAGAAATACCTATGTGACAAGGGATTTATTTGCAGGAGGATTCCATTGATAATTTCATATTTGGCATATTTGGAGCAGCATTGTTGCAACTGTTATCCCTAAAACAGTCAGTCTGCAGAGGGCTTCTTCTGAATTCTGAATACAGATAGTAAATGGTTAATATGAGTATTGAGGACTAGCATAATGTGTATGCTTTTGTACAAAAAAGAGCTTGCTAAGGGTGCCTAAGATCAGGGACAACCTTTCTCACAGCCAGAACATCTCAAGTGGTTATTCTAATCCCCACTTTCTGTCATTGCAGGGAGCTGTAAAACTCCTTGTCTTGGCCTATTTATTTTTGCCCAAAGATTAATCTTCATGTTGTATGTGTAGGAAGCATGCTGCTGACTGCCCTATATCTGGAATCACAAAGTCTGATCATATTTATAAATTGTCCTTGTTACTTTGCAACTGCCAGATGCAGATATTTCTTTATATTATTTTATATTTTTTTAATTAATCAGCATGGCAAGGAGGGAGTAGAAGAGGCCCAAAGTAACAGGCCAATGTTTATTTGCACTGACATCTGAGATCGTCTTAAAATATTTTTGAATATTATGTCAAGAACTGCAGGAACTGGGAGTTATTTGATCTAGTGCTACTTTTTTTTTGGGTGTGAGTTTTATGTTATATGGCAGAAAAATAATTTGTTGAAAATTACTTCACTGGTGACCCACATGTAAGTGTGATTTTGTGCTGCTATCCACTTTTTGTTGGAAAGAAAAGGATTTGATTTTCCTTTAGTTTGGATGATATTTTTTCTGAGAACATTAGAGAGAAATAAAAACATTATGCTTTATCCTTAATGACAGGTAATATCTTTTATGAGGGGGAGAATGAATAGCTCGACTACACAAAAGATTCCTTTAGAAAAATGCTTGAACTTACTCTAGGATTAAGTAGACACTTCACAGTGTCTTCATATTTTTGTTCTAGAAGAAAACTTTCATGAATCATTCATAGCAAGGATGAATTCCTATTCAGTATGCTGCTTCTTCACATACTACCTTCATACTTTATCAGAGTCAGAGATGACTCAACTCATTCATATAATTCAGGAAAACCACAAAACTGTTCTTCTGTGCTGCAAATGAAAGAGAAAAATAACTTTCAATGTTAAAGAAATAGTTTGCAATTGTAAGCAGGTCTACTGAGCTGGGTGAGAGTGTTCAAATAAAGTAGTTTTATCAAATCCATGTCCTGAACAAAGCATTTCTGCAACATTTTCTTTAAAGCAGAAATTTCCTTTCAGCATAGGTACATGTATGTGATATACTTAACCACATGGGGTCACTTACAAAGTGTCTGGGTCTCATGCTGTTTTCAATATCCTACACTTTTTTTGATCATTTTCTGGCTCATTCATCTGTCCCTGAGAGTCTGACAATGTAAGAGTCCGAACTTTGAAACCAGTTCCTGTTTGAATTGGAACTGAAGTCACATAAAAAAACTAGCCATGTTACGAATAAGGGGAAGAGCTGGTTTGCTAGAGCTGCCAAAAAAGTAGGCCAGATGCAAATTATCTGGAGGTGTCTGATTTAGCACCCAGAACTAGCTTTGAGCAGTGAGTTCCTCAGACCATCCACCTGCCAGATGAGCTAGACCCTGCTCCCTTATGAGGCCAAAGGAGAGAAGCAGGTACAGTGCCCAGGTTATCCATATCTTGTAGGCTGTCTGACTTCAGTTTGTCATCCACATCTTTATGCTCTCTATTTTAAATTTGACCTTCTAGTCAAATTCTAGATTTAGTTGAACCCCATCAGGTTTTGGAGAGTGTTCCTAACTGACTAAACTTAAGACAGAAAGTCCTGACCAGCGTTTACTGCAATAAAACCAACACTAAGATCAAAGAATGAGTAAGAAAATAGTGTTTTCAGAAGTAGACTAGTGAAAAAGCAGCTGCATACATTGCAGTGCCTTTGAACAAGCTGTTTCCAGCCATGTATTGCCTTCAGCTTTGCCTGTGTCTTGTAAGATTCTTGCTTTGGCTTACACCTCTGTAATCAAGAAGGACTACGAGACTTGAATCTTGTTCATGAACAGTTACTGTATCATATTACTTTGTCATGGGCTATTGCAAGGAAATTGTGCTTTCATTATCGATGGTTTTTGTAGTAGAGATTAGTTTGGTTCTCTGCAATTTTGGATCTGAAAGCAAGCTGTTTTAACAGATAACAGCAAGGTCATTCTCCTGCACTCTTTTCTACCCAGCATACTGGTATTTAACATAAAAAGAAATAAAAATATCTAGTTATCATGATAATGACTGTTTCTCATCCTTAACTTCAGAATTCAGGTTTTGGAGCATCTGTTTTCTTTGATCTTACCTTCATGAAGAAAAAAAGTATCCAACCCTAAATGAAAACACGGCCTGGTCCAAGAAATGCCAAACACGGCAAAAGAAATGTTTTCCTTTTCTCTGCCTTTTCCTCCAGTAACAGCCCCTCATTCAAAGGGGTGATTAGCAACTGGTTTTATTTCTGAGTGTTATTCAACTATGAAAGGGATCTCAGTATTTTAAAACAGATGAAAATTTTCCATTCAGATAACCTTTATGGGCGCTTATCAACTTTTCTGTTTGTTTTAGCTGTTTTGATTCAGGCAGCTCTGTACAGTTCAGTTCACCTGATAATAATAGAACAAAAGGGGCAGAGAAAATATAAGTAGACATGAAAAGTTCCTACAGCCAGGATGTACTAAATGTAACACAAACCTATTTGACACAAGGATGTTTAATATTTGCAAAAGGCATAAAACAACCTCTTCTGATTTTGAACACTGATATGTGTCCACTGTACTTCTCCTACATCTCACCCTACCTTAATTATAGAATTAAGTTTGCTCTAATAAAATAACTCCTGAATTTTGATATGTCTGGCAAAATTATTTTACCTAGAGATACCCATGAGCCCTCAAGCTAAACAACCTGAATTAGTGCCACACATTTAAAGATAGTCTTCTAAAGTTGTTCCCACAAGAGTTAGAACAGTTTTGCATGTGAAAGTCTGAGCAAATTAGACCATGCACAGTGAATATCAATTTAAATAACGTGACGCAGACGTGCTAAACAGCCTTTGTGTACAACGCATAATGGGGTGATTAATAACTATTAATGTAAAATGGGCTTTTTGACTGTAGCATTTTGATTTATATGAAATCAAGTGAAGGTGGCAAAGAAAACATTACTGACTTAGAACATATGGTAAAGCTGCACTGCAGTTTTAAATTGAAAGTGAATTTTCTGGGGGACACGTTGCATTTTGGCTACTGGAGGGAGCCAAAGAAATAACTGAAGAAGCTGCTTTTTAGATAGATGAGCAGTGCAGAAAAACATCTGGGAACAAAGACATGTAGATTGTTTGCATATTGCTTTAAAGTAAAATCTTGTACTTAGAGTTTATTTTCTTTCACTTGAGCTGGAAATGGGTCATGGCCTCCTGTAGATGGCATAACTTTGGTAGAGTGTCTAATGGCATGCTGAATGAAAATAGCTTTTGCAGGGTGACTAATTCCCTATTTTAAGGTTAAATGAATGATCCTCTGGAGAAGTATGCATTTCTCTGATCATCAGTAAAATTTCCTGGTGCAATTTTTTTCTTAGCCATTCATATAACTCTTGGTGCAACCATGTCCTAGTAGCCATTTAAGCCCAAAAACAAAGTGGGGAAGTCCCTCTGTATGAAAGTGAGGTGGTGGTCAGGCTGCCTGGCATCTGATTTCGTTAACCTAGAACTATGAGACTTTGTGGGAACACCAGAACAGTCTGTACAAGAGCAACAGGAAGTCCAGCACCATGTATATATTGTCTATAATGCCTATATGTTCTGCCTGCACCATCCTGAGCAGTTTGGGAGGGACCTGTGGGCAGCTCAGGCTGTGGTAGGCAGCCTCTGGGGCTTGCTGTGGGGCATCTCTTCACCAGAGCCCACTGAAGCCAGAAACACCCATCTGATCCCCCCAAAAGAGGTTCAAGCTGAAATACTGATTTTCCTATTCATGTCATCTGGTAGCATTTAGCCTTTGTTTTCTAAGCACATTCTCTGGCAATTGTAATGTATGTTGCTGCTTGCAATTTTGTTTGGAGACAGGAGGATGTTTCTCCTTTTCTAACACAGTGTCAGTATATGCTAATTTAGCATTCTAATCCTTTGCCCTCCTGCCCTTTAGGGAGCCATAGAAAGAAGCCACATGTTGGTTACAGGAAGGCTATTGGTAGTCACCACACTGCTGTTTGAACATGCTGAACAAGTCTTATTTTATACTAAAATGAGGTTCAGTCAGAAAGTTAGATCATAGCTGGATCAAAAGCACCAGCAAAATCCATTTCTGTTCTGATGTCTGTTCCTGTGAACTGGGTGCATATCCTCAGATTTATTCAATTTTAAATGAGGTAGGGTCAAATAAAGGGGCACTGTGTGCTGGAAATGGTTGTTCATCACATTTTGTAGTAAGAGGATACAGCAAGTAAGAATGAATTTGAAAGTTTGGTTAGATCTCCGAACAAAGCATAAGAACAGAAGAGCACCTCTAAAGATTAAGAGTGAAAGGCCCAGTGTCCTCTTTCTGACAGTAGCCAGCACGTGGGAAACTGTGAAATGCAGAAAAAAAGAAAATATATAGTGATTCTTCAGCATCAGTCCCTCTTAATCCGTTACGATGTTTCTTCAAAGAACTAATTAAAGCTAATTTTTTTCCTCATTGTGCTTAGCAGTAATATCCTATAGCATTAGATACTTTAAAGAAGAAAGATGCCAGGCAAACAGGGTAGACTCGTTCCTTTGAATATGCCATTTCGTAACCTCATGAGCAGTTTTTAAAAAGTTCTTTCATTTTAGGTGGAGTGACAACAGAATTTGTGGAAAAAAAAATCCCTCCCTCCATAATATATGCCTTAGCTGAGGCAGAAGCATGGACTTGCTGGAAGTCATTTAGCAGTTACAGTATATCAGCCACTTCAAGAAACAGCATGAAATCTTTATTCAGAGGACTTAACTGAAAGCATCTCTGTAATGACTTGAGCAGGACTTGGCCATAGATCAGACAGCACAAGTAGAAGACAAGACTAAATTAAAGAAGACAAGGCTTAAAATTAATAAATTTCTTATTTACTTCAGCTGTCTGCATTACAATTAAGAAGAAAAACATATAAACAAGGGGAAAGGTTTTGTTTGTCTGAAAATCTCTTTTTCTAGTTCACAAATATAGACAGCTTCAAATAGTATGTGCTACCTGAACATTCTTGGGCAAAAGGAAATGAAAGTCATTCTGTATTAGAGGATGGTTTGGGTTTTGTACAGCCAATTTATTGAGTGGCTGCTGTTGTATTTGAACAGGGAAAAAATCTGTTACCGTTTGGAAGCAGGGCAATGCATTTGCACGATACTTCTGGGTGATGGAGTGACAGAACCAGCCATCAGTTTTGTTTTGTATCTTCTGATTTTTTTTCCCTCAACAGTCTTCCACAGTAGTTGTTTCATTCTTAGTGGTGACATTTTACACTCACTTTGCACTAGCTTAACACAGGTACAGATATGAAGCCATTTTCTAGACTGAGGAAATCAGGCCCTTAATGTGTCCTGCAAACCACTGTTTCATTTTCAAAGACAATTACAAGGAATACATCTGCCCTGAGACCTCATAAAAAGCTTATTTTGACAGGATCAACAAAGCAAGTGTTTGACAGCTTTATATTTGCTGAAAATGTAGCTACAGTAGAATATAAGTGCAGTCTAAAGGTTTTCCAGGCTTTGGCAAAAGAATTAAATAAAATGGTAAGGAGCAAGGTGGGAAGGAGAGACACTGAATTTCGCCTGCTTTTACTTTTTTTGTAAGTCTCTAACTTTTATTCACTTTGTAAATTTCTAAACATTTTTATGCATTATCACACATAAATTCATATATTACTGTAGAGGAGCTACACTGATTCTCAGATGAGAAGAAAATGTAGAGGAAAATGTCCAATAATTTCAGCTGGCATTGTTCTGACAAGTATCTCAAATCAAGTGAGTATAGATACTTATAAATAAATACGAATACATAAATATACAAATATATTCTAATCATTAAGCATTCTGTCCTTATATAACCAGTGATCTGCATGCAAAGATAATGCAAAATACTAATAGATCATCATGATGACAAATTTACATCCATTTTGAGCTGTGAAAAGCAGTCAAGGATGGAGTTTATAACTTGTGTTGGATTCACAAGTTAAAATTTAATACTTATCCTACTACCAGAACTACAAAGTCCACCAAAGAAATGGGATGAAAACATGAGCCTCTTATCATCTCCATATAAATAACCTGTAATGAGAAATTTGACTGACATTTTTTTCAGTAATACATGAAGCAGAATAACATACCAGTTGCTTGTTCCTGAGCATATTGGATTTGCATTATTAACAGTGATAAAACCGTTGTTACCTGCAGAAGTAAGGGGGGCTGAGTGAAAGCAAACAGGAATTTGAAATAGTATTTCTCCATTAATGTGCATATGTTTAGTTATGGTCAAAATCAGAAGGCCCAGTGTGCTTTACACTAGTATGACTCTGGTATAAATCCAGCTAGAATTAGAGCTAGGAAATGAACATGTTGAGGTAAAGTCTAGTGGCTCTTCTGAAGAAGAGCAATGAAGCTGGTGAAGGGTCTGGAACACAAGTCATATGAGGGGCCATAAGGGAGCTGAGGGTGTTTAGCCTGGAGAAGAGAAGGCTCGGGGGGATCTTATTGCTCTCTACAACTACCTGAAAGGAGTGTGTAGTAAGTTTGGGGATCAG
Organism: Acanthisitta chloris; assembly: GCF_000695815.1. Lineage (NCBI taxonomy): Eukaryota > Metazoa > Chordata > Aves > Passeriformes > Acanthisittidae > Acanthisitta > Acanthisitta chloris. Next base: position 78,329 of record NW_008686263.1, read on the forward strand.
TCTCTTCCTGAAGTAACAAGTGACAGGACAAGAGGAAACGGCCTCAAGTTGCATCGGGGGAGATTTACATTGGATATTAGGAAAAAAATTCTTCCCTGAAAAGGCTGTCAAGCTTTGGAACAAGCTGCCCAGGAAAGTGATGCTCATCACCCCTGGAGATATTTAAAAGACTTAGGGACATGGTTAAGTGGTGGACTTGGAATTACTGGGTTAATGGTTGGACTCAATGATCTTACAAGGTTTTTTCAACCTAAATGATTACGTAATTCTATTAAAGAATATTTTGTATGGTTATTTTTATGACCATACTTGCACTTCAAGCACTACATTATAGACCACAAGGTGACAAAATAGCCATGGAAAGTATGTTTGTACATTTACATGATTTAAGTATTAACAACTTTTAAAAAAATTAGAATGGGCTGCACGTAGATGTGTAGATGAGCTAAATGTGAAATATTTTAGGATATTAGTGAATACCTAGAATTAGGTAAATTCCTTGAAAAGATTCTGGAAGAACAGGGGTGGAAACTCTTTCATTAATATACCATGGGACACTGCAGAAAGAAATAAATGATGTGTACTAATGTAAGCTGGGCAAAGTATATCATCCATTTAAATATAAAATAGATAACTTGATGTTTGTCTCTGAGAGTTGCAGAAAGTCAGTTATAGAATAAAGTAAAGCAAAATTAAAGAGTCACAGCAAGGATAATTAATTTCTATAATTTTGGGGGGAGAAAGCTTTTGAAGAAGTTAGATTGAAACAATAGTGAACAAAATATGCTTAAAATATAAGCTCATCTTTTAACTCTATTCACTTTTAGTTTAAGCACAAATTATATTCTTACCAAAAGCTTAGCAACACATAAAATGAATTAAAAGCTGTTCAAAAAGGAATTGCAAAGGATGCATTTGTTTCCTTACATATTTGCATCCCATGAGCTCCTGTGTGCAATATGTATTTTACTAGTGCCAAAGCCTGAAAAAGCAGATGGCTCAGAGAGAAGGTCAGAGCAGTACTGGTGGATGGCAGATGGATGGAAGCAGTGGTGTTACTGTAATATTAACAGCAAAGAGCTCCCTGCCCTGCAGCACCCAGAGGAGCTGCCCTTTTCATACCATCCTGGTTCTTTTCTTGGGTAAACGACTGCAGGGCAGTTAGTCCACAACTGCCTCCAGTGTCTTCTGCTAAACAATCTGCTGCAGCCACAAGGCTGACTAGTGGGTGTTAGTCTTGGCAGGTGCTAAAAAATTTCTTACTCCTCAGGGGTATGTCTAGAGACTGATTTAGCAATTGTAGCAGCACACAGTGATATTTGGAAAATATAATATTCTTCAGTGTTGCTTGACTGTATCCCAAGGCTAAAACTCAAACACGAGTTTGATGTAAAGACAGCTGGTCAAACCTCATTGTGTGGCAGACTATATTCCCAGGAGGTAGCCCAGAACACACCTGCTACCAGTAAATGTCTCAGACATTGCAGGAGATGGCATCGCTGTTGCATCCTTAGTGTTCTGGGAATCTCTGTGAAAACTTCTGGGAGGAAAGAAATTCTGTCAGTTTGCATAACAGCTGAAGAGAGGGGAGAAAATAGCTTGTGTCTACCATGACAGCTGTGTTTCAGTGCGATGTCTTTGCAGCTTGCTGTTAGCATATTGCAAACTGTGCTTCTCTGTGTGTCCTCTTGCATGGCAGTGGTAGCCTTGCACGACAATGTCATCCCTGCACAACAGGCTACTACTGCACACTTTATGCTGGTTCCCACTCAGGAACAGACTAATGTCATGTTACTGGAAAACTCTGGTATCTCTGGTTTGCTCCTACAAGTGCACAGCTGGTCAGAGTGCCTGCTGCAGAAGTTTGTCTGCAGCACATATCCTGGGTGCTTCCATATCCAGAATATCATGGAAGAATTTGCCAAAGGAAGAGTAAAAGTCCCACAGAATCCTGGGAGTGGTAAGTGGAAGAGATTCCTCCCATGATCCTTATAGCTAGAGGCTCCTTTGCAAGTGCAGATTCAAGGGTGGAACTTAATTCCTCACACTTTCCCCATGACTGTGCCTGTTGTGCTGCACCCTCTGATGCCGACAAGGGAGAGCATCTCCCAGGCCACGGGTGGCTGTTTGTTGGGATTGGATGGTGAAGGTGATACTTCAGTCCAGGGGCAAAGGGAAAGTGTACACAAGGGAGCAGTGGAGGGCAGGAGAGAAAATCAAGCCCAAAGATCTCTTGTTCTGTGGATGTGCAGTCAGAGTGTGGGTTCTTAGTATCTAGTGTCAGTTTGAGAGTGGTAACATGATATTTAACCCATTCAAGGGTTACATGATGGGCTGCAGATACAAATGCAGCTGCATAAAGGTGCATCTAAGGTCTTTACTTTCCTGGTACTGTTTTCATGATGTCTCTGGGGAGAGGGCTGCTGGCTGTGGGGTGGTTTC
>NW_008686263.1:80793-88300 GCF_000695815.1 Acanthisitta chloris
TTTCTGTTGTGTCCCATGCTGTTGTTTTCAGCTCTGCAGAATTTTATTTTATTTTTTTTTCACCCAGAGTTTTAATTTGTTGAAAAATAAGGAAAATACTTTTTCATAGACCAGATGCCTTTTTCTTTGAAACTCTATCGTAGAGGCTTTGTTCTCCTCAAACATCAGCACAGTATGATGGTTTAGTGTGAGTTATCCTCTGGTGTTGTGTTGGAAGACTGTCAATTAGAAGCAAAATTTAGCAAAGTCTTCAACTGTGTTGCTTGTGGGCTCCTCAGTCTGGACAAAACCATGCCCTTTCCTTTATTCTGGCTCCTCTGAGGACAGTAGGTTATGGTTCCCTGCAGGTTATAGTGCAAGAATGGACTAACTTGTGTTCAGCTCCAAGCTCTAAGGGATCAGAGCTCCACAATGAAACAGGGACTACACCAAAATGAAGGTATAGGCATAAATGTCCTACAGTATTCTGGTGTTCAGCCTTCACAAAAGATATAGGCACATTAGACAAAGTACAGTGTATAGACCCTGAGCTACCTGAGTTTGAAAAAGATGCTTGTATATTAAAGCTCCTAAGAAGCTGTCTGTTTCTTCTAAAATGCCTTAAGGAATAATATGACCATAATTTAGAAACAGCTACACAGGGAGTTATTTCCTGACAATAAGAGAGTATTGATTTCCACAGCAGAAGGCTTACCATGATCCACAGGCTGCATACTGAAGGTGAACTTGGAAGTGCAGATGAACTTGGAAGTGCAGGTGATCAAATCTGAAAAAAATTGTACCTTGAAATGTGGTGGACTCTCTGCCTTTAAATCAAGATATCTGTCTCAAGCTAGATGGAAGAATGTCTCTTTTTTTACATAGGATATGATAAAATTGAACGGGAACCTGTAGGGCCTTTTGAAAAATAGTTGAGTTAAGTTCTTCATTATTTCTGAGATGGAGGTGAGATTAGATAATTGCATCATTCCTTCTGGTCCTCAACAGTGAAAGCATTTGTGAACTTGATGGAATAACCAGGACCCTTATGCTTTCACATGCACCAGTAAGTGTTATTTTCTGCTGAATGCTTTATAATGGAAAATGTAAACAAAAAAAGAACATTCCATTATTATTATGAATCAAACGTAAATGCTGATGTGATTTCAAGGTGCAAAGATCTTTGTGTACACAAATGAGATTATCAAGAAGCCTAAAATAAAATGGAAAAGGGATGAAAAAAGATGTGCAAACTGGACTGGGGTATCTTTAGGATACTTTTAAATAATTCAAGCAATCTTAAAATAAAATATACAGTTGGTAAAGAAGCACTGGCACTTTCAAGGATGACAATAGAGAAATAGAGATTAGCTGGAGCAGAAAATCATAGCAAGAATCATCTGGATGCTGATTTTTCAGGGAAGAATAACTGTTTGCATAAGTCTGCATTTTTTTTTCCTGGGATAAGGGATTTGGAACTGTGGGGGTGACAGCAAAAAATACTTATGAGCATTATAAGTTTGTAAATTTGACATGACGTTCTTTCATAAGAGAATATTACTGAGATCTTAAGGAAGTGGACACAGAATGAGGAGATGTTTTCACCTATATTTTCACAAGTTCATTCAGTTTAGGTGACATTCCTGAGGACTGATCACAAGAACTGGATAACCTTCAAAAAGCATAGGAATATGTGAAATATGATAGAGACTAGCTGATATATAAGAAAAGAGTAGGAAGTATTTTAAGGAGCTCAAATGGAGAAATATTTGTAAAAGCAGTATTTGAAGAGGGACTCCCTACTTCATTTTCAACAAAACTGTGCTTTGTTAACTCGACAGAACACTTTGAAGCTCATTACTGCTAAGACAGAAAAAGGGTACCTAGGAACATGACTTCTATCTAAGGTTTCTGTCAGAAAGACTAGCTGTTAACTCATCTGAGGTTAGCTTATGACATACAAAGTTGTGGAACAGAAAACACACTAAACCAGGCTGGAAATATGACAATCCTAGAGGATAGCTTCACACAAAGAAAAAGGTCTCAACAATCTATGCACTCTGAAAATGAAGTTAGAACTCAATAATAATGGGACAAAACACCACTTACTGTGATGAGTCTACTTAAGAGGAAGATCAAATGCAGGACCTATTTCTGATCTTTGCAGTGTTTCACTGGGAACATGGGACATTTGCATGTTAGATGTCTGAGCCCAGCAAATAACAACCTACTAAGACTGGAATCAAGACACATACCGTAACAGCTGAGGCTGGTGAAGCACTGTGACTAGCCCCAGACCAGGACTGTGAGTGTCTGATTGTGGAAGTTAAAAGTTGTTATGAAAATGAGCCTTGAATATTACCTGTCCAGAAGTCTAGCTGGTATTCATTATGGGGAAAGACATTTGGCCAGGAACGGAAAATGTGCTTGAAATGTACATTCCCTGAGACTGAATATATTTTGGGAACATAAAACAGCCAGAGTGGTGTGCTGGCTTACCCTTCTCTGTCATTTTTCCTCCCAGGCGTGCTCTTGTCAAATTTCTTTCGTGTATATGTCTAATATCTTGCACAATGAAGCTCAAGACTCATTTTGCTCTTTCCTGCTTTAGTAGTCTCTAAGAGACTGCAGAGAAAGTTTGGGAAGAACAGTCAGTTACACCTACTCTTGAATCTGGATGTCTTATTTTTCTGTTGTTCTGACAAAACTATCATAGAATCATAGAATTTTTAGGGATTGGAATGGACCTTACGGATCATTTAATCACAACCACCCCTTGCCATGGACAGGGACACCTCCCCACTAGACCAGGATGCTCAAGGCTTCATCCAACCTGGCTTGGAATGCTGCAAGGGTTGGGGCAACCACCACTTCCCTGGGCAACTTGTTCCAATGTCTCACCCCTCTTACAGTAAAAAACTTTTTTCCTAATATCTAACCTAAACTTCCCCTCCTTCAGTTTGAACCCATTACCCCTTATCCTATCATTGCATGAGAAAACCTTCCCTAGATGGATGCCTATGTTTCATCTCTCCTGCTCATCTGGAGTCCAGACATACCTGAAATGGTTTCGAAAAGTGGAAAAAATCAGGCTTAAAAAGATCTGAGCTCCTTAAAAATTTTTCTCAACATGCAGTACAAAGTGGCTGTCTGCTGTACATCAAGTTCTCACACGCACTTCCTTCAGACTTCAGACATATAAGGAATTGGTTGCATGGCTTACTAGAAAATGTGGTACAGATAAATACATTTGTAATTTGATTTGTCTGGCTGTATATAGTAAGGACTGTAATAATATAGCATTATCCTGTATTATATAGCATGCTCTCAACTGCACCCAGGGAGATCCACCCTGGGTGGAGAGCATGGAGCTTGGCTGAGCACGGTGGTTTTAAAAAAATGAAGTAAAACATGCTTGAGACCTTAACTTCATGAGTAACCCAAAGTCACAAAACCAAATACCTCTTAACCACTCAGTGAATGAAGTTTTCCTGAGAGCATTTCTGGACCAGAATGGTTGTCTACTGGATCATGATTGACTCTGGGAGATTCTTGTGCTCTCTTTAGGGTTAGGAGTTAATTAGATGCCATCGTTTTAAAGCTTTCTCTTCTATGTTATTTTGGCTAAGCTTTCTTTTGCAAAATATTCTTTATAAGTCTGGTAGCAGTGGAAAGATACTGTTATTTTTATCCTGAAAGAAAAAATAACTTTCTTTCTGTACTAACTCTTCTTCCTCTTCTCTGGGAGCAGCCCAAAAATAGTACATCAGGGGATGAGCTAGATGTTATGCACTAGTATCTACTTTTACTGAAACTCAGAACAGCACAGTATCTCCTGGTTGGTTAAACAACATAACTTAGAAGATAAACCTTAAAGTGAGCAAGAGTGGGAAGGGTTTTATTTTCCTCTGGGGTCAACCATTAGCAGATTTGCTTTTCTTCTTTGGAAATTTTCATGCCATATTTGCAAGGCAGTTGTTAAGTGAAACAAACTAAAGTAGCAGAGGTGGAGTGTTCAAATGTTCAGTTCAAATAAAGCTAACACTGATCTAAATTTGCCACAGTGTTAATATGCCATGACAGATGTAAATAGCATGTACCTATTAAGCAAAGGAAACAAGCTTCTTTGGATGTTTTTCAGATATAAAAAACAAACCTAAATTTTGTGCCTTTTGTATTTGTTCTTCCCATATGAAAATTACTTGCAGGTCTTGGTGTACTAGCAAAATCCAGCTAAATTAGTATTTGTAGGCTTGTTTGTTGTTTGGTTTTGGTGGGGTTTTTTTGTTTGTTTGGGGTTTTTTCCTTCTATGACAGGAACATCCTAACCCGTGGAAAAGTATTACAGATGAACCACATGAGGGAACTGCAAATGGTAAGAGACAGCCTTGGCCTCATGGCAGACCCTGACTGAAAGGGTGGGAATGGCTTGAAGATGTTTGTGTGACCACTGTGCTCTGGTATGAGTTCATAGTGGCAAGAAAACTATCCTTGCTTTCACTGTATTTCTTTTTTCCTGTTTTTAATATAGAATTATGCAATCAACAGCAGCAAACCTGTATTGGGTGCTGGAGAGACAGTTCTGCTCACTGTTTTAGGAATTCAGACTGAAGTAGTAGTTTGTGGTGTAGTTTTTTCCATGGGAAAGTAAGGAAAGAAATCTTCCTCTTCCAGTCCAAACTGGTATGCCATGTTGTTCCTTTGCTGAGATGATAACACATTCTGCTTACAAAAATGCCTTCCTGAGAAGTAAAGTGGTGGCCTGACTATGAATTTGCACCATACCACTTAAATTTCATAAGTCTTTTAAGACTTCCTTGGTTTTTAATATTGATGGATTACTTTTTAAATGGGATTTTGTATTTGACTTCGAAACTATAAACAGATGAGAATTCCTGTGGCAAAAAGTGCTGAAGGCTAAGGAATTCCCTTCTCCAAATTTCTGGCAAAGATTGAAAATTGCATTCAAACCCAAATTTGATATGCATAATCTTTTCTCAAAATAATAAATGAATTGTAAATTTGTTGATAGTGGAAATAAAGTGAAAATAGCAGAACTCATATGTTTATCTGGTAAGGGATAAATTGGCTATTATAGTTTTAAACTTTTTTTGTGATTATTTTTGTCCCTTTTAATTTGACTACTGTATGATGAAGAACTACTGCCAAACTGAGTGTGGGCTTCTGTAATGAGGGAATAAGATCTGATCGTACTCTTCAGGAAATTCTTGTGCACTGTAAGGTTCCAGTATAAACTGAGTGGGGTTTAGCAAATGGAAAGATGATTTAGTAGTAGCAATTAAAAAGTCACACAGGTAAGCAGAGTTCATGGAGTCCTGCCTGAAGTTGCTTTGGGAACCTGCATTTTTAAATCATTAATATAACTAGGCCATTCCAGTGTTTTCCCAAGCTCTCTGGTTCAAATCCTAAAAAGTTTTATATTTTTGTCTACTCAAATTTTATAACTTTATATTATACTTGTAATTATACCTTTTCCCTTCAACCTTTTCATTTCTGTTCCTCCTATTTTAATATACTGCAGGTGAAAAATGCACACGACAAGAAGTGCAAACTGTCAGTGGAGTCCTGATATAAATGACAAATGTCCTGTTGACTTCAGTGGGTGTTATACTCACTTGTGCCAGGACAAAATTTATTTTACAAGTTAAGAAACTGGGGCAGTGGGGAAAGAATTGTGGCATTACTACTGTCCTCCTTCCCATGCTTTTATTTTGTTCACATTACATTTCATTTTGTTGCAGATAGATATTGCTGTTGCCATGCTGTGCTAATATCTGCAGCTGCTGGATTTCTCTGCCTTACACTGACATGGTGCATTTCCCAAAGCAAATATATTAAGTAGAGATTCAGTCAAGGAAAAATAAATATTTAATTCAGAAGGAAAGATCCTAATCAAAACTGCATCAGTGCTGGTGTTGGGGTTATGATATGAAAGGCTAGGATGCATATTTTTTCAATGTATGTGTGTAGTTGAATTATGTGTGTGCTTGACTTGTGCTGTGGCAATACAGGCCCATTTAAGTAGGAGCAGAATGTACTGGTATCAATCACTCGAGCTACCTGCTTGATCTTTGAGACAATGATGTTGAAATCGAAGGCTGACTGAGAAATAGAACTGGTCACATTTTCCAACCTGAAAAATAACAGATTGTTCAGATTTTTAAATGGAAAAATCCTAGTGATTTTAGTTGATATGTTTTCTTCCAAACCAGTTTATTCTATAGCTTTTTAATTTTTTTGAATCTCCACAGTGTCTAGGGAATTATTTACACTGAACACTCCAACACCCTCGAGTGTGCTCAGCCAGCTGCATCAAATAACATGAAGGCACAGAGGACTGTCAGTTCTTGTGGTTTTCTTCAAATCCCATTGGAAATATTCATTGTAAATAACAGCTTTGTACAAGACTACTGACTGTTAATGAGGTAATGTGGGAGACTGTAGCCACAGTTGCCAGGTTATCATGGATAAGGATGCACTGTTCTTACTGTCTTTTCATGAAGGACAAGAAGACAAAGTATTTCATAAAATAGTTAATCATCCCTCAGCCATACTGGTAGGCTGGTCGGCTTTTCTTTCAAAGCTCTAATTTAGCTTTTTCTATCTGAAAGCAATCCTAAATAGTTATCCTGACAGAAAATAAGTAAAGGAAAATATTTGCTACAATGTACTTCAGAATTTTGATCAGGTAAAACTAAGTCTCCAGCATTTTTTAAAGCTTTTGTAAAACAGAAAAAATCCTATCACTCTTGGTTTTCAGAACATCCTGAGGCAGGGCTCCATTGAGTGCACAGCTGCCCTCTCCACTGTGTCTAGTTTGACTTCTGGTAGGAATCAGAATGCATCAAATGAAGAGGGTCCACTCAGATCTTGCACTGACATCAGTACCTAAGGCTCTAGAGTTGTGAGTATTTTACAACTGCATGATTTAAATGTGCCTCAGGAGCCACCCTGGATCGTGTGACTCAGAAGACTTTTAGAGGTTGGGCTGCTATAGAGCTATGGGCCTAAGAAACACCACTGCCAGGTCTTCCACTTTTGCTTTGTTGTCAGCTTAGAAAAGAGACAATTTATGGGTGTTAAATAAACTAAGAAGTTAATTTCACCAAGTGTTTTAAGGACAAGGATTGTGCAAGAGAAAACTAACCCTTTTTAAACCATCTGTGTGAAGTAAAACATTTATGTTCAAAGACTAATAAAAATTTGACTTTAGCCCATTGTCCAAAGGAATTCTCAGAACTAATATGTTTAAGATTAACAGATTAAAGGAAGCAGGGCAATATTGCACTAGGCAGAATAATCAATAAATAAGAAGACCAGATGAAATACATTTGAAGTAATTCCCATAAAAGTCTAAAAACTCCTTGGAACACCCCCAGAATGTGGGGTAACATTCTTATGTTATGTGGCTGAAGTGTTTTTTTGGCTTTGTGAGGATTTGACTAAGTTGCAGATTTAAGATTGTCTTCCTTCACTAACTGGTCAGGAGTGATAGCAATTCTTAAAT
>NW_008686263.1:88320-96230 GCF_000695815.1 Acanthisitta chloris
TGAGGAATCACACAGAATAACAGAATCAATCAGTTTGGAAATGACCTCAGAGTTCATCAAGTCCAGCCTATGACCTAAGACCATGGCACTATGTGCCACATCCAGTCTCTCTTTAAACACCACCACTGATGGTGACTCCACCACCTTTCTGGGCACCCCATTCCAGTATCTAATTCTTGTGAAGAAATTCTTCCTAATATATAGTCTACACCTCCCTTGGTGCAGCTTGAGACTATGTCCTCTGTAGGAGAAGGAGTGGCAGAGACAATGTGTGATGAACTGTCTGCAGCCCACATTCCCAATACTAGGATGAAACTGGTGTATTTAAACAAGTTTGTAGCACAGAATCTCTGGGAAAAGTCTGGATTTTTTTCTGTGTATAACATCTACCTATCCACATTAGATTCAATTAAATCAGCTATTAAATAAACACACTACCATTGTGCTTTACAAGCTACCAACCTATAAATTTTATTTTCTGTTGCAAAAGGGCAATCAACTGTTTTCACAATATCAGTAAGAATATTTTTTATTAGAAACAAATACCTTCATATGCTTTTTGCATGTTAAATGATGTATATTTCTTGATCAAACATGATGTATTTTATTCCCACCAATGTACTTTAGAGCAATTAGTGCCAAATCTTTTATGGTGGAGGGAAAATACCATATTTCTTGACTACTCAACAGGCTGTCCATTTATAATGAAATGAAAACATCTTATGTAAAGCTAAAAGCATTTGCTTTATTAATTAATCTGAATGCTCTTCCCTTAAACTATCAGCTGTTCTGTTTGAGAAAGTAGTCTAGTAAGTCCTATTGGATTACATGCTTATATCCATTTTTAATTACATTTGGAGGAAACATGATAACAGCAAGAGGAAAAATAACATCTCTTGATTTTGTGAGTTAGTCAGTGTTTGGCCACATCCTCTAGAATAGTTCACTTTTATTTGGTTTGGTTTGGAAAGAGTCAGGGCCATGTGACATAATAAAGAAAGAACACCATTATTCTCTTTAATCCTGCCTAAATTTGTCATGTTTGGTATTAAGGAATGCAGGAATCAGCATTCAAAGAGAAAGCAGTAAAAGTGAATTGAAGGAATTTGTGGAGAACCTGTGAGGCAATAAAAATGGACAGAGACATGAATGATGAATGGTCATAAAAAATTTTTCATTCAGCTTTTTAGTGACTGCAATTATTTTCCCTGTAACTCAAGACTGTGGTTTTTTTCAGTTGCCAAACTATTCTCCCAGTATGCTGAAGCCACTGCATCCCTTTATTATAAAGAAATCAAACTGATAATGCATTGTAGATTGTGGTACAGGTAATCCTGAAGCAGAGACACAGAACCAGCTGTAAAGAAAGCATAGGGCTTCAGTTTCAGCTGGGGATGTCTAAATTGGTAGAAAAGTGTGTCATACTCCATTTTGGGAGTAGTTTTTATTATTATTTAAGTGTAGATCCCAATTTCTCTTTGATACTGTCAGGAAAATTATTGCAACCACTGACCAAAATGTGAACCAGGGAGAGTTTGGTGACTGCCAAATGTGTCTATTTTGACAAAGAGATAGGGAAATGGCATAAATGTTCTTTTACCTTTGATTAGCATAATTTCTAATCTGTGTCTTAATCCATTTTTCTGTGCTAGGGAAGTAGTTAGTCAACAAGTCTTTCATGAACACAACATCAGGTCCAATTTCAGACAGTTTCAGATATTTTTCATTTCATAGACCTTTCATTTGGTGTTCCTGTGAAGAAATGGTATTCTGGCTGCACCATAATGTTTTATATGTCCTATGCTACATCTTTGGATAAAGATGAATCTTCAGATGAACTTGGAATGCCTAATTCAGCTGGGGAGACAGAGGAAGAATGCCACTGTTTTCTTTCTCCTGCTGGATATTTCCCTTTCAAAGCTACAAAACCAGGAATAACGCCAAAGAAATTTTTGAAGTAGCTGTGATAGAAGATGTGGCACACTGGGCAGACTAAAAGTAGAAGAGTCTCTCAGACACTCATAATGACTAAAACCAACCAGTCTTAGTACTGGCTCCTACCTAGGCAATTGTCTGACTGCATATAAGAGTGTTAAATATGAATGACCTCTAATGTTTTGGGTTTTTTTTTTTTGTTTATTGCTTGTCACAGGTCCCAGTTAGTTAGAGGCAGACTTCAGCCTACTTAGGAAACAGCGGTATCAGCAATGAACCTTTTTATTACCCCATGTGTGTACTCCTAAAATTTGATGGTGATGAAGATTATGCCCCTAATGAGAAATAGTAGTTTGATCTACCTTGTCCATTTGCACAGCAGAGGTATGGAGGAGATATCCTAACAAAGACAGTAGACTTCCATTTCACCACCCGTTCAGCCTGCCATGTGCCTCCAGGAACTGTCCAAAATGACTTCTGTTAATTTTTTGCTGTGGTTAGGGTTCCTCTGGTAGGGACAATTGTCTCTGAGGAGCCTGCTTGAGACAACCTTTTCTTTCCATGTGAACTGCCAAAGAGATGTCAGGCAGTAGTGAATTCCAGACACTGATGGCCTAAGCCAAGTTTGAATTTAGATATTAGGAACAAAAGACTTATATCCAAAATACCGATTTCCATAGCAAAATGTGATTTCTTTCATTTTCATCCTCATTGCAAAACCCACAAGTTTCAATTTTTTATTGCTGGGCAAAGGGAAAGTAGGTGTTCGACTTCAATTTCAGACAATTAAATATGCTTCAAGTCAAGCCTCGCCTCTGTCCTTTAGTTTCCACTGTTTTTAAAACTGTATTAACCAAAGTTCCCTTTAATCCCCATGCCCTGCATATTGACACTAAGACCCAGGGACTTACTATGGTAGTATTCTCTGTGGTTTGTTCCTCTGTAGACAGATGTCCTCCCGGGTCTGCTCTTAACCTATGGCACTGTGAACCAGCCTTGTCTGAGGCAATTCTTTTGATGCATTCACAGTTGGTTCTTAGAGAAGACTGGCAGGGGATTCCTTACAGTGGGAGCAAAGACCTCTTCCGACTTATTGTGACACCTGAAAGACAAACAGAGTGGTCCTCCGTGTCACTACTCAGGAGGGAAGCAATTTTATTGTCAGCAACTACACAGTACAGTAAATCAGCATTGGCTATAAACTAGTGTGGCTAGAGGTAAGCAAGATTGTGTCTGCTCTTACATGTCACCACAGCAGGGCACAGATCCTCATGATGTTCACTGATGTCATGAAGTCAGGATTTTATTCTTCCTCCTTTGTTCTCTCCTCTGCTTTTTCACAGTCCAGGCTTCTGGGTGCTATGCAGAACTGGTCTTTCCCATTCCCTCAGAGACAGCCACAACGACCTGACCATCATTTCACATGTTCTCCTACTTGATCTGGTCTTCTATCACATGAAAACAGCACACATTATCATTGAGGTGGGTTAACAAGCAAATAACCCATTCTTTGCTACAGATCAGGTTTTATATTAGCTTCTCACCTGGCAGCTCACTGGCCCACAGTGCTGTATGGCCAGCAGTGTCTCTCACTGATTATAGAGAGCACATTTCAATGGAGATGTGATGTAAAAGGCTTGGAAGATTCAATATGTAAAGGGTCTTAAGTTGCACTCTCATGCAGAAGGATGTACCTGTACTACACAATACAGTAGAGAGGTCTTCATGTTAAAGGCAAATCAGCTAAACTCTGAATTGGAAGCAGTGAAGATACAAAATCCAGGCAAGACCACACCATGTGTTTGACATCAATAGCAAACTGTCTAACTGTACAACCTGTTTCTTTTATTGACTTGGAGAGGGAGCAGGTTTTTGGGAGCTCTGGGTGAAAGTGTGCTGAATTCTGTTTCACTCTAGAATGGAGATGCCAGACACAGGGTTTGCTGAAGTGCCACAGTAAGTAGTTTGAATATTGCTCTCTGTGATTCAGCCTAGAAACCTACTGGCTGTCACACTAATTGGACCTCTGTCATGATGAACTTTTGTTCCCTGTCTCATATGTGGAAAACTAACATTTCCCAGAATGTCATGGACTTCAAAGGCCTCATTAGACAATTCTGTAGTAACACTGAAGTTCTGTGTGCAGATGACTTGAATGGTTACATCCATGGGGCTGTCTAGTAGTAAGGTCTTGCATGATTTCTTTAAGATAGTTAACAAGAGGTTTTGAACAGCTGTTCCTGCTGCGTCCATGTTGTCCTTCATAATTCTAGAGTCTTATCAAATCAGCAATAAATATTGCTGTTTCATGACCTGCATTCTTATCTTTCATGCATCCCTGTATGACCTTTGGTGCTATGCTGAAACAGTGACTGTTATTTCCCATTTTCTGTCATTCCTATCCTTTCATACTCTGTACCTGACGTTCAAGTTCTTCTGTTTCATTGTCTAGGGTCATTACCTTGTTATATAAATGTACTGTTTGTTCCTGAGAGCAGGGTTACATTTATGTAACTTCTGCCATTTAAAAGTTGGGTATCTGGGCTGAGGGGTCTTCTGTGTTTCCTCTGTTCACAATTGAGAGGAGGAGGTGGATTTGCTCCATCTGTTTCAGGTGCTTAATTTAAGATGAGATGAATAATCTGTTGAATGCATTTTATCTTTCTGCTGTGACTATAATGGGAGGCAGATGATTAGAGCAGACCAGATGCACAAATATAACATAGTTGACCTCAGGTGAGATGAACCTGGATCCTAGACCAACCTCATTGTCCAAGTTCCCTCAATAGTTAACACAGAAAAATTAGCACAGCCAATTGACTCTTGTTCCCCTGTATATTTGGATGGCTTGAACTGCTGCTGGGACTGCCTCTAGAAATTAAGGAGAAGCTTAGACTTACTTAAATTAACTTTTCATAGGTAAAGCAGGAGACATGCATGTCACTCAGACTGTGACACCATACAAATACTATTGTCATCAATAGTAATGCTTTTTTCTCCTTGAAAAATACACTTAAGCACAGTGCAACTCTTTCATCAAGTGTGACAACTTTGTGAATCTGATTTCCCACTGCTTATGGGCTAAAACTAACCATGGAAATTATGCAAACATATCCCAGAATCTTTCCCATGCCACTGCAAATAAATACCATTTTTCTTTATCTGTCCCATCTTGTGTGGGAACTTGAGTAATAAGATGAGAAATTCAAATTAAATGCATCTGTGAAATGGGAGTCAAAGGACTTTCATTTATTATCCATGTTCTTCTAGTTAAAAATGTCATGCTTTTCAGAAAAGGTTCAATGCTTTGTCCCACTTGCCTGGTATGAAGAAGTGGGATATGTGTCACAATGAAAGAATACTTTGTGCATTAAGTAATAAAACTGTGAACTCTCTCTTGGATTATTTATTATTCTAATGATAAGGATTAAGCATTTAATTGGACTGTACATTCTATTCAATCTGTTTTTCTGTTATTAAATATGCCTTATAACAGTAAATCTGTTATTAAACATGCCTCTACATAGGCAATGTAGCATTTCATTTGTTCGACTGTGGGATTAAAACTTTTTTTGAAACAAGGGTTCTCTGAGTTCTTTATGTCATTTGGACCTATTAGTAATACTGTGTATTGGGAAGTGATGATCACTGAAAACAGTGATGAACTTCAGCCCGTGTGCCAAATACAGTCCAATGGGACATTTTGTGCAAGTCTCAGATATACCTTCCAAATCTACCCCACTTGAAGTGTTCCTACCAGGGTGTCTGTGGGCTTGTATTTCTCAGCCTCATGCAGGATCATACTCTGAGGACGTGTCTGTCTGTGGGATGTACATTTGTTGTGCCATAGGGGTGTGTTACTGGCTGAACAGGTTGATTCCACTACGTCCCAAATAGCACCCAAAATGCTCTTATGGGTGACAGGAAGGATTTCTGCTTTGCTTCTCTGTTTCTTCATTGAGAGTGCTATGGTAACTCAGCTGATACTCTTTACCTGTCTGTCCCATGCACATTGAAGAGCTCTGAGTAAGAATGAGCACCATTGCTGTAAGAGGCTCTGCTGAGGTCTCTTGTGTCTCTGTGTATGAGAACTAGTATTTTTCCTATGGTTTTAGTTCTTCTTCAGTGTTCTGGGTCTCACACTATGATAAATAATTTCTTTTTCTTCACTTCCTGCCCTCTGCTCCCCTAGTACTGTGGGATATACCACCTGAAAGTCATCTGTAGAAGCTAATAGCTTCCTACATTGGAGTGCCATTCCAAATTACTTCTCTTTTTTTCTTTTCTGTTTTGGTTTGGAGAACAAATGATGAACCAAAATCCTCTTTGCTAAGCCTAAGTACAACCTTTCCCCATTTTCCTGGTGTTACTGGAAAACTGCAAAGCTGTCATACCTTTTAAATGATGCATCACAATGAAGTGCTAAAACAGAGTTGCAATTTACCCTGGCTTGTAAACTTCTGACAGATGCCAAGAAGAGGCAGGGAGCCCCATTTGACTAAACTGGAAAAAATTCCACAGAAGACAAGTCTACCTCAATTTTTATTTAGCATTTCTGTAAGCTTGTTCACCTCTTCAGTCAACATCATAAATATTGAGGGCAAACAGTAAATGTCTACAGTTTGACACAGTTGCATAGAAGACTGCCAATGGGTTCCTGTACTTTTAAAAGGACTGTCCCGGTCTCAGTCAGGGGTGTAGTGCACTGCAGGTGCTGGAAAAAGAAGGCTGTGCTGCAGATGTAGCAGTGAGATTCAGCAGTCACTGAATTTCAGAGGCTGCTTCTGCTTAGCTAACCTTATCAGACTCACAGACAGTTGATTAATACACTCCACAATGTACATTCTAAATACAAGATTCAAGAAATCTTTTCAGATTTTTGGTGCCAAATTAAGTTTGAACTGTGGGCAATCTTTCAATGACTTTGCGAGATATAAAGTAGAAGAATCACAACTCTAATTCTATGCATCCCAGAAGGTTAGATCTGGTCTTGGAATTGACAATTCACATTTGAAAAGGTGGAGCTCCTGATCAGTGTCTGAAACACTTTCCAGGGGATCCCTTGATAGGCAGTGGAGCTAAGGAGGCATTTTGAGGGTGGGATTTGTCAGTCTGTTTTAGACACCTGTAGGATGAGATTACATGTTTTCTAGAAATGTCTATTCATCTATTAGTGCAAAAAGCACAGAAAAGTATTATCTGTGTGGGTGCTGATATCAAACGGATTCTGAAAGTTTTGCCAGGGTGACATTTACAAGGCCCTGGGAAAAGCATGTGGCAGAGGCAGAAGCTTAATGAGAGTCCTTGACTGACATCCTAAAAAAATGGACGATTCTTCATAGGAAACTCTGATCTCCATTAATCCCTAATTTATTTTTTTTTACCAAAATCACTAAACTTTGTAACAAATTTAAGTGTCATTGATGATTTCTACTCCAGAGCTTGCTCTGAGATGCAAAAGTAGAGGGATGCTCCAGATAAGGATCAGTGCTTATTGGCAGAGTTGTGCGTGGGCAGGGAATGTTTAAACAACACCTGTCCATGCTAAACCTCATTCAAGCCAATGTCACAAGAACATGATATTGTGTGATAAATTAATAATGAAATGAATGATGAAAGAGATGTGTCAGCCCAGAGATGAGAAAGAAAAACACTGCTTTTTTTTTACCTCTCTTTTTTTTTCCCTTCTGCACCTACATGGACAATTTCACTCTGAATGCAATATGCACTACACTACCAGGAATGATGTTTTCACTGCTGCAGATTCAGAGGGAGGTGTTTGCATATTAATACATGCAAGTAATGAACTCTTCATTTTGTTGTCACTACTAGTGCAAAACAAAATAACCTGAATGTTATTTATTTACATATATAAATTGAAATAGAGATGAACTGAAATCACACAATCAGGACCTGCATGGAGCTGGGTCTGACTGTTTGGTCCACAGACAAATCTATATCATAGAATCATAGAA
>NW_008686264.1:0-6092 GCF_000695815.1 Acanthisitta chloris
GAGGGGGTTTGCACCTATAGCTTTGGGCAAATAGCTTTTTTTCTGAGGTTTAACATCCCTCCTATTTTGAGATCTTCTGTGGGCCCAGCCTGTGGCTGGCAATATGCCTCTCAGATCATACTCCCAATCTTCTGAGTGCCCCTTGCAGCTGCTAAAAAGGGCTCTGTTATGCCAACTGCTTTTTTTCATCCTTTTTTTTTTGCTTAGATTTTGCTTCCTCTATGCCACATTTGTCTCCTTTAGAGCATCAATTAAATTGCAGAAGTGACACTTCCGACGCAGCCCCATGGTGCTGAGAGAATCCTGCTGAGTGCAATTACCAGGCTCCTGCCCGTGGTGAGCTGGTGCTTTATGGGGGAAGCACACACTGTCCCAACCCCTTGCTGCTTCTTGGACAACATTTAATTTTTCCAGAGGGTTTGACAGGGAGATGAACTCACCATGTGGCAGGAGCATGGGGCACAGGCTCACACCTGGCTTTGCTGCTCTGTGCCAGTGCTGCCAGCTGAAGAGGATGTTGTAAGGTCCTGACATGTCCGGGGAAAGAGCAGTTCATTCCTGGGGTACTTCCCCAGCCAAGCGGGGGATCTGCAGCTCACACTGCATTGTCCCCAAGGGTCACTTTTCATAGTATCATAGTATGTTAAGGGTTGGAATGGATGTTAGATCATCTAGTCCCAAGCTCCTGCCCTGAGCAGGGACACCTCCCACTAGACCAGGTTTTCCTTTTCCACCATTTGCTTCGGAGAATCAAGTTTCCCCAAAATAGCCAGAGAGGGACTTTTTGTGAGGGCCTAGAGGGACAGGGCAAGGGGGAATGGCTTTACCCTGCCAGAGGGCAGGTTTAGATTGGATATTAGGTAGAAGCTTTTCCCTATGAGAGTGATGAGGCACTGGCACAGGTTGCCTAGAGCAGCTTTGGCTACACCATCCCTAGAAGTGTTCAAGGCTAAGTTGGACAGGGCTTGGGGCAACCTGGGCTAGTGGAAGGTGTCCCTGCCCATGGCAAGGGGTGGAACAAGATGGTTTGTAAAGTCCCTTCTAACCCAAACCATTCTGTGATTCTTTAAGATTAATGCAAATAAAATACCCTGGAAGACCTGGACTGCCTCAGCGTCCAGGGCATTCAATGTCAGGTTTGGTCCAGGTCAAGCCCTAGTCCAAGTGAGTCCCACACTCCTGTAATCACCAGCACACAGAAAGAAAACACACACTCATCCTAACAGCACATCCAAGCGCTTTAGCTGAGGTCAGAAAAACTGGTCTCACAGACAGAGTTAAGCACAGATTCCTAGTCCCAGATATCTTGTACCAGTCATGGGATATCTACTGGTGGACAATGCAGAAGAGTGGCCAAGATGAACATCCCCTCTTGACATCTCTCTGTGGTTGCATTCTGAAAATTCTGATGTGGAGCTAACTTTCCTCAGAAACTTCCACAAATCCACATTTGCTTTGGCTTTCCTCCAACTCTTTGCTGGTTGTAAACACATGTGCGGGTGAACTCATGGGCTGGGATTCTTGGCCAGGATGTTCCAGCACTGTATGGGGAGAAAATAAGAACCTGCTGAGGTCTACATTTCTCACTGAGTGCAGGATCAGTGCCACAGATGAGTGTGAGAAGCAGCCAGAGCAGGCTGAGGTAACTGCCCTTGATGAGTGAGACAGAGCAAATGCAAGTAAATTGTTACGAGCAATTAATGAGTCTTTCCAAAGACAAGTCATTAAGACTCATTCACTCCTTTGTTCAAAGTCCCTCAGCTGCCTAGAGATGGACTAAATCACACCTAAATTAGCAGAATCACACTGATGGTGCCTGTAGAAAGTCTGGACCAAGCTGGGAACTGCCACAGGGGACTGTGTACCGGAGAGACACAGTAATGGCCTGGAGATCACCTGCTCAGAGCTGTCAAAGCAAAGAGATCATGTCAGCAAACCTGTGCTCTAGCAAGGGATTCTTCAGTGTGGGTCTGCACCACTGTGTTGCTGTCTCAGAGCTCAGCACCACATCATGTGCCTCAGGCAGAGCCAGGTACAATGGGAATGCAGCAAGAGGGAAGACGTAAATTGGATGTCAGGAAGAAACTCTTCCCTGTGAGGTTAGTGAGGCACTGGCACAGGTTGCCCAGAGAAGCTGTGGCTGTCCCATCCCTGGAAGTGTTCCAGGCCAGGCTGGACAGGGCTTGGAGCAACCTGGTCTAGTGGGAGGTGTCCCTGCCCATGGCAGGGGGTACAACAAGATGGTTTGTAAAGTCGATGAGCTTTAAGGTCCTTTCCAACCCAAACCATTCCGGGATTCTGTGATTGAGAGCAGAGAGACTGCAGGAGTGTAGAGGCTTGAGGGCTGTAGCCTGGCAGCCAGCCTTGCCAGACCACCCAAAGGACATCAGGATGGGCAGATGTGAGGAATCTGCAGGAGCCATACCCACGAGTCTTGGGTTTATTCTTGGCCTGGTGACCCTGACATGTTCTTTCACTTCTCTGGGTCTTAAATGGGAATTATGTGATGTAAAATATGTTGAAAACTTTAGAAAATAAATGCTATCCTGAACCAGCGACAGTCATTGGACAGTCTGGGAGCTGAGATGCTAGACAAGAACTAAGAAGATTTGAATTCATTCTCCAGCTAAGCCATAGGCTCCTCATATGAATTTGGGTGCATCAGCTTATGCTCCCTGTGCCTCAGCTCCCCATCTCACAAGTGCAGCTGTGAGGCTCACAGATAAGATGATTAAAGCAGTATAAGAACTTCAAAACTTCATCCCATCACTCAGAGAATTTGGGGCAAAGATAGATCCTTCTAACTTCCTGGAGAGATTTGCCAACGAAAATCCAACCTTCAAGGATTCTGTACGGTGATAGATGACATTTCTGCTTTCCACCTCTAGTAATTTCAGTGCTGGAGCTGCTCAGCAAATGTCAAAATGAACAGGAGAGGAAGGAAGAGGGTAAAGAATCAAACTCTGTCCTTAGAGAAGTTTTCAAGGAAAAATAAAATCTCCCTTGACATTTTCTTCTTCCATGCCAGGGGCAAAGTGTAGTATGAGGAATTTAAAGGAGAAATACTTTATGCCCTGGTTTATATCTCTGTTAACAGATTTACTTTAAAAGAAAAACCCTCCTAGCAGGTGAGAAATTTAGACATTTTAGAGAAAACTCTGCTTGTTTATTTTCAAAGCTCTTCAGTTTTGAGAACAGGGATCATGGATTTCCATGGGGTAGATCATAGAATCATAGAATCTTGGAATTTTAGAGGTTGGAATGGACCTTAGAGATCATCTTGTCCCAACCTCCTACCCTGGGCAGGGACACCTCCCAGCATATCAGGTTCCCCAAGGCTTTGTCCAGCCTGGCTTTGAACACCACCAGGGTTGGGACATCCACAATCTTCCTGGGCAACCTGTGCCAGTGTCTCACCACCCTCACAGGAAAAAAAATTCTTCCTAATATCTAATCTAAACCTTCCATCCTTCAATTTGAACCAGTTACCCCTTGTCCTATCATTGCAGTTCCTAACAAAGAGTCCCTCTCCAGCTCCCTTGTACACCCTTCAGATATTGAAAAGTTGCTATGAGGTCTCCACACAACCTTCTCTTCTCCAGGCTGAACAGGCCCAACTTCCTCAGCCTGTCCTCATAGGGGAGATGCTCCAGTCCTGTCCACCCTCAGCTGATTGAAAAGTGTCTTAAAGGGATAAAGAAAGAAGAAAAACAATCCATGGGAGAAAAGAAAGTGGGAAAACTGTCTCAGGAGAAGCAAGGGGGGGGATGTCACCAGCATGGCCTGGAAAGTACATCTAGACTTTTGTTAAGCACTTGAGGATATGGTTTAAGAGTTACAGCAGAGTGACAGGTTAATGGTTGGACTTGATTACCTTGAAGGTCTCCTCCATCCTTGATGATCTAATGATTCTGAATTCCCTTTTGGTTGCTTTCGTGGGTTAATGGCAAAGGCTGGAGCACATCTGATCAGGGAAGATGTTACAGAACTAATTGCTGCTTATCTTTGGGCAGGTGTGTTAGTGGGTATTGCTTATACACTGCCAAATGTTGGCTACTCACAGTATGCACGGATCCCTGCATGCTCCTCATCTAAAACCCTACATGGAAAACTACAATGCAATCTGTTAAGGAGTTGGAATGGACCTTAAAGATCATCTAGTCCCAACTCCCTGCCATGGGCAGGGACACCTTCCACTAGAGTAAGTTGCTCCTATCCCCATCCAACCTGGCCTTGAACACTGCCAGGGATGGAGCACCCACAGCTTTTCTGGGCAACCTGTGCCAGTGCCTCACCACCCTCATTGCAAAGAATTTCTCCCTAATATCCCATCTATCCCTGCCCTCTGGCAGTGGAAAGCCCTTGTCCTATTACTCCAGGCCCTTGTACAGAGTCCCTCTCCAGTTCTCTTGGAGCTCCCTTCAGTGCTTGAAGGGCCTTTAAGGTCTCCCGGAGCCTTTTCTTCTGCAGATTGAACATTCCCAGCTCTCCCAGCCTCTCCCATAGCAGAGGTGCTCCAGCCCCCAGAGCATCTCTGTGGCCTCCTCTGGACCAGCTCCAACAGGTCCATGTCCTTAGGATGTTGGTGCCCCAGAGCTGGATGCAGTGCTCATGCTCTTTCTCAGCAGAGTGGAGCAGAGCTAAAGTTGTACAACAGGAGATTTTTACATGCTTTGAAAGGAAGCAATGAAAACCACTGCCAGGTTGGTGCCACTGCTCAGAAAAACAAACCTTGTTATTGTGAGGGGAAGAAAGTTTCTGTGTGTCTGATCCGACCATAAAAACAATGAGGAGAAACACCCCTTGTCCCAAAGCTTTCAAAGAGCAGGAAGGGCCATGTTTCTGCCAAACATTCTTAGCAAACAGGAACTTTAGGAGAAAACAAATCAAAACAATGCAAAACAAACAAAAGCAAAACAAAATAAAACAACTTTCAAAACAAATCTCTGTTCAAACAGCCACATTTTGACAACTTCTCTGCCAGCTGTGGAGCAGGATCTCTCCCAGACCTGAACCCTCTGTGTCTTCAGAGCCCTCAGCCACCTGAGGACACCTCTGCTGTCCCACCACTGAGTCTACCGCATGCCCATGGCATCTCCAGAGCCCCACAAGCCCATCTCAACTTACTCAGCAACCCTTGGATGTTCCCTCCTGAGAGCAGTGTGGTCAGCGCTGTTGGTGCCACAGCATCAGTTGGCATGTTTTGACTGGCATCAGGGATGGGAAAGGTTTTTGTGGGAAGAGTCTGCTGGACAGGGAGAAGATTCCAGTCACTTCCATGCCCTCTGCTAAAGGTTTTCTTAGCACTTCCCATTAACTTTCCTCCTTGTCTGGGTTTCCCCTGCAGCAGGTACTGATGCAGAGTGACTGTTTCCCACATTTCACCGTTTGTTTTCCACTGTGTCTAACAAACAAAGCCACGTCCCAGCCCTGCTGAGGTCTGTGGGAGGCTGTGCCATTTCTCCCTCCATTCTGGACCCTGTCACAGGTTTCTGGTCAGGGACATTTCTGCACTCAGCACCCCTCAGCACCACTGCAGACCAACCCACAGGCAGCCCAGACCCTTTCCAGGAACACATGAGCCCATCCAGGGCTGATCCCAAGGCTCAATCAGCTCAGGGCTGGCAGAAGGGCTCATCATGCTGGCTTCACTTTGCCTGCCCAGACAGGACCCCACAGGGGCTGTAACTGCCCCATGAGCCGAGCCACCAGCATTCCCAGCATGGTGTGCCCCAGCCTGGCTCAACACAGCCTGATCCCAGGAGCTGGGCAGCTCCCACTCCTCATACACCTACCTCCTCACACACACTGCCTGGAGTACTGCACACAGTTCTGGTGTCCCTAACAGCAGAAGGGCATGGAACTGTTGGAGCAAGTCCAGAGGAAGCTACGAAGCTGAAGACTGGAGCACCTTCCCTGCAAAGACAGGATGAGAAAGTTGGGGCTGTTCAGCCTGGAGAAGGAGCTCCAGAGAAGCTGGAGAGGGACACTTTATTAGGAACTGTAGTGATCACAGAATCATAGAATCATTTAAGGGCTGGATCATCTAGTCCTAGATCAAGATCTAGACCATCTAGTCCCAACCCCCCCCC
>NW_008686264.1:6512-13625 GCF_000695815.1 Acanthisitta chloris
CTCAGGTGGGGTCTCACAAGGGCAGAGTAGAGGGGAAGAATCACCTCTTTTGACCTGCTAGCCACACTTCCTTGGATGCAGCCCAGGATTCGATTGGCTTTCTGGGCTGCTAACGCACACTGATGGCTCATGCTGAGCTTCTCATGCACTCTCACTCCTAAGTCTTTCTCCTCACTGCTGGTTTCAATTACTTCCCCACCCAACCTGTACGTGTGCCTGGGATTGCCATGGCCCAGATGTAGAGCCTTGCACTTCATTTTGTTGAACTCGATGAGGTTTGCATTGGCCCAAATTCCCTCCAGCATGTCGACTGTCCCACGCATCTTAGTGTCATCAGTGAACTGGCTGAGGGTGCATTCAATCCCACTGTCCATGTCGCCAACAAAGATGTTGAACAGTATCAGCTCCAGCACAAACCCCTGAGGGACATCATCTGTCACTGGCCTCCATGTGGACAAGGAGTGAGGGGACAAGGAGTAATGGGGATAAATTGAAAGAGGGAAATTCAGATTAGACAGAAGGAAAACGTTTTTCCTGTGAGGGTGGTGAGATACTGGCACAGGTTACCCAGGGAGGTTGTTTCAACTACCTAAGGAACCTGAATGTGAATAAATCCATGGGTCCTGATGAGATTCATCCTCAGGTCCTGAGGGAGCTGGCGGATGTAGTTGCTAAGTCACTATCTATACTTTTAGCAGAATCATGGCACTCAGGTAAAGTCCCTGATGACTGGAAAAAAATGAAATATAATGCCTATTTTTAAAAAGAGTAAAGCAGAAGAACCAGGGAACTATCAACCGGTCAGTCTCACCTCTGTGCCTGACAAGGCTATGGAGCAGATTCTCCTGAAAGCTATGCTTAGGCACATGAAAAGCAAAGATGTGATTGGTAATAACCAACATGGCTTTACCAGGGGCAAGTCATGCCTGACGAATTTGGTGGCCTTCTATGATGAGGCCACTTAACTTGTGGATAGGGGTAGAGCAACTGATATCATCTACTTGGACATATGCAAAGTGTTTGACACTATCCCGCATGACACCCTTGTCTCTAAATTGGAGAGACATGGATTTGATGGGTGGACCACTCAGTGGATAAAGAACTGGCTGGACGGTTGCACACAGAGATAGTTATAGCTGCCCCAGCCTGGCAGTGTTCAAAGCCAGGTTGGATAAAGCCTTGAGCAACCTGTTCTGGTGGGTGGTGTCCCTGCCCAGGGCAGGGGGTTGAGACTAGGTGATCTCTAAGGTCCATTCCAACCCCTTAACATACTATGAAACTATGAAACTATAATACCTCTCTGCTTTCCTTCCTCAGCACACAGTGACCCAGAGGAGCCAAAGCAAAGCCATGGTACAAGGCAGGACCAAGATGGCTCCAGCACTGGGAATGCTGCTGTAACCTCCAGCACAAGCAGCCATGACAAGCCCAGCATGCCTCCAGCCATGGCTGAGACCCTCCCAGGCACAGACCCCCAGTCGGAGGAGAAGAATCCTAGCCCCACCAACTCCTTGCCATGGCCAGAAGCCCCTGAGGAGGAGGAGTTCCCAGCCCGTCCAAACACCCTGGACTTCTCCATGTCCCTGAAGAAGCTGGAGGAGGTGAAGCAGATGGGGCAGAGGCGAAACAGTGAGCACACAGCAGTGAAGGAGAATGGGGTGGAGGTCAGTCCTGCTGCTGTTGGCACGGTCATGAGTGAGGAGCGGCGACTGCTGGAGTCGGAGCTGGGGAAGTGCATTGAGGACTTCCGTAAGATCAAGATCCCTGTGGCCTTTCCCAACAAGAAGAGGCAGTGGCAGAGTGAGCTGCTGAAGAAGTACCAGCTATGAGAGGACACTTTGTTCCCCACCTGGGAGGGAATGTCCTCTGGTATGTTGAGTATCTCCACTGCTGTCCCTTGGGGAGCAGGTGGCAGAGGCTGTCCATGCTCCCAAAATGAGGAGTGTGAGTTGCTCATTGAGCCCATCCAGATGTTGAAAGGGTCACAAGCCTGTACCCACCATGGTCATCGGCGGGGATACACCATATCCTCAGTGGCATAGGCATAGCTGGAGGGGCATAGAAGAAGGAAGGAGGTCCAGGGTGAGTGTTCAGGGCCAGAGTTACCATCCAGCAGAAGTTCCCACGCTTATGAGAATGACTTTTCCTGGAATTTCAAATAATAAAATATAGTTGGTGTGGAAAATAATTCCAGTGTCCTCATGGCTTTGGTGCATATGTTTGAACATGGCTCTTCAAAACTGTATAAGTGGTTTAGACATCCAGTTTTCCTCAATTGCTTGGTCCCTCAGGAATGGAGGGGGAGACTGGATCCACATTCTTCTTTCTTTTATATGCAGCCAGGCTAGAGAAGTGTTTACAAGAACATGAAGAGCTGGAGCAGTGTGATATAACACCAAGGAAGAGCTGGCAGCCAACAAAAGGCTCTGTAAAGGGTGGGGGAACTACATCATCCCCTGCACAGGACCTTCAATTCCCAGGAGACAGACAGACATGGAGCTTATCAGAGCTAAAGTGTCATGGGAGGAGGTTGGGCCAGAGGCAGTCAGATCTGGAGTCTGTCCACAGCTGCACTTCAGCAGAAAGAGCTGCAGAAGACATTGCTGGTGCCAAAACCAGCTGGCAAACATCCCCATAGCTGATCTGGCAACTGCAGGCAGCACTGTCTCAGCCTGTTTTCCTCAAGACTTGTGTCTTGGGGATCTCCTGCCTGAGGACACACTCTGGCAAGGCTCTGCCACCTTCTTTGATCGGCCCCCAGCTACAGGAAGTCCCAAGGGACACTTCTGCAAGGGCAGACTGGCTTTGGCAAAAGGAACGGAGGTTTGTTCCTGGCAGAAGTCCTTGGTGGTCTTTCTGCATCCTTCATGAAACTCTTTGATGGCACTCAACATGCCCGAGGGTCACTCTTGTGGTGGCAAACTGTGAGCAGCAGAAGAATTTGCCCATCTGAGAGCCAGACAGTTCTGAACACACTCAAAAGAGAAATTAATTACTCCAGCTTGGCACCAGCCAACACAACTTATATTTGAAGAGGAGTTGTGGAATAGTTTGTCATCCTTCTTGGATGGTCCTCTGCTCGGACTGTCCCTCAAACAAGGCCCTGTGGTATCAGGGACCAGAGGAGTTCAACCCCTTCAGGTCCTGCCAGAGGTGCCTGAAATATTTATCCCCACCACACACAGGGCACATTCGACATCACAGAGTGTTTCTAGCCAGCCAGGAACAGCTGGTAAAGTGACTCATTCCTGTTTACCCTTCAATATTTTTCCTTTTTACTCCAAAGAGGGCACTGTTCAGTTTGATTCAAGGAATTTATTGTAATTTACCTTCATGGCCCAGGAAATTCATAGATTTTCAGTGCTCTCCTCCAAAGCCACAGGACACAGAGCCCCATTTTCTCCCAGACACTTTGGTCCTTGCCATTGGTGAGAGCAATTTCAGGTTTAGCCCTGGCAGAGGCAGAGCCTCACTTACCTTGAGCACTGCTCTGGGCACAGGGTTTGGAAATCAGGTCTTGTTTCTGCCCTTGACCCACTGTTTAATGCTGGAAACACCAGGTGCTCTCTGTTTGTGCAGTTTTCCTCCATGCCAGAGGTTTCACATCATGTTTGCTGCCTGCTGAAGGGGTGTGAACAGTCCTGACTGGTGCAAGGACATGCTGCACTTCTTGCCATGAACTTGGCCTTGATGATGGCACAGGAGAGTGGGAGATCACCAGGACACAGGACAGTCTCCTGCCAAGGGAATAAACACCTCAGCTTCTCCTCTCTATTTATTTCCCACAAATACCTCAGCTACTCTTGAGCAGCAGGAAGCCATTAATTACCCAGTGACAGTGTTCCACAAGCAGCCCTTAATTGAATGCCATTATCCCTTAATTAATTAAATACCAATTAATTACCAGGAACATTGCATGACTTGTAGCAAATGCCATCAGCTAGTTGAGACAGAATAATTTCAAACCTGGGGAGCATAGCCCAAATAATAATGATCAGGCTTTGTCCAGCAAAGAAAACAATAATGATCTTAGTGCCATTTCCCTCGAGGCAGGTCTGAAATGTCTCAGTAGCTCCAGGGGAAGGGGCTCCTTCCACTGGTGCTGAGTGAAAGGAATGGAGCTATTTCACCGGTACACATGGTAAAATAAGTGGTTGCCTCACTTGGTTGTGTAGTATTTGTGCTTAGCAGAATTTTCCTACATATAAAAATGCAAAATTTTGACTTGCTTCCCAATCTGAAAGAGGTATTTTTTTCCCCTGGATATGTCTCTGCACAGAGCAGCACTGCCTGAGCAGGGGGACACAGGGGACAGGGTGTAAGACAGATTTTGCCATTTCCAGAGTGAAGCCGTAAAGGTTCTGCTCCTTGCTGCAAGCCACACAAGGCAGAAGCAGGTCTGAGCCTCAAGCTGTGCTTCCCAGTTTGCTGTCTTAGGGCAAGTCCCCCCATTCAGCACATGCTGGGTACTCTGCTCCCTCTAGGATCCCTGAATTTCTGGCTAGAGCTGTGCCCTGGGCAGTGAAACTCAACTCTTTGCTTCTTTTTTGGACATTTAAGGACAAAACCTCCTTGCAAACAGCCATAGGGCAAGTTTGCA
Source organism: Acanthisitta chloris (assembly GCF_000695815.1). NCBI lineage: Eukaryota > Metazoa > Chordata > Aves > Passeriformes > Acanthisittidae > Acanthisitta > Acanthisitta chloris. The sequence continues at coordinate 11,113 of NW_008686264.1, forward strand.
GTCTTTCAGCTCATGGCAGCAATGTTACAAAGCCTGGAAGAGGGGACAGGAAGGGTCATAGAATCACAGCATCATAGTATGTTCAGGGGTTGGAATAGACCTTATAGATCACCTAGCCCCAACCCCTGCCGTGGGCAGGGACACCTCCCACCAGACCAGGTTGCTCAAGGCTTTATCCAACCTGGCTGCGAACACTGCCAGGGTTGGGGCAGCCACAACCTCCCTGGGCAACTTGTGCCAGCGTCTCACCACCCTCACAGGAAAACACCTTTTTAATATCTAATCTAAATTTCTCCTCTTTCAATTTATACCCATTATTCCTTGTCCTTGTCACAGAATCACAGAATATTCAGAGTTGGAAGGGACCCACAAGGATCATCATTCCAACTCCTGACCCTGCACAGCTCACCCCAACAATCCCACTCTGTGCCTGAGAGCATTGTCCAAACACTCCTTGAGCTTTGTCAAGCTTGGGGCTGTGACCACTGCCCTGGGGAGCTGTTCCAGTGCCCGAACACCCTCTGGGGGAAGAACCTTTCCCTAATATCCTAGGTAACCTTTCCTTGACACAGCTTCAGACCATTCCCTCAGTCCTGTCACTGGTCACAGAGAGATTGGTGCTGCCCCTCCACTTCCCCTCATAATGAAGTTGTATACAGTGATGAGGTCTCCCCTTCGTCTCCTTTTCTCCAAGCTGAACAGACCAAGTGCCCTCAGCCACTCTTCATATGGTGCCTCAAGGCCTGCCAACATCTCCATTGCCTCCTTTGGGCCCTGAGGTCCCTGAGGTTTCACAGCTCTTGGTCGGGTGGAAAGGCAGCAAATACAGACATGTGCCAGTTGTCCCCATATCCAATATCCTGAGAAGTGGATACTCCTGCCCAGCCAGGCAGGAGTTAAATCCTTCGGTGGTTCTGAATCCTCTGCCAGCCAAGCGCAGCTAATAGCCTTTCTCAGACAGAGCTTAATGGCCGTAAGGGAGGATTGGAAATGGATTATATTTTTATTTTAAACTAGCAGTAAAGCCAGGAGCACATCCAGAGAGGAGAAACAAAGGCACATGCATGGATGCAAAAGGCAGAAAATAGAATAATTGGTCTCCCAGAATCATCCCCCTGTATAAATATCTCTGTTCTAAAGGTTACAGTCAGACTCCTTCTTCTGCCCCAAGTGCCTGAGCTCTCTGCCCTGCTCTTATCTTGCAAGGAGATCTTCGTTGTTGGGCTGCTTGTGAGCTCATTCTGCCTGTCTTCAGGCATCAGAAAGCTCCTGCTGCCAGAAGGAAAATCAACCCATTCCAAAGAAAAGTTGGGGATGAGGCTCAGGGAGAGCAATTTCTAGTTCACAGCGTTTAATCCCCCTGACACACCTCTCCAAGGATGCTTTTCCCTGGCAGGCTGGTGTCAGCCCCAGGAAGCAGTGCCTGCCCAGGCTTGGGAAGGGGATTGAGCTGCACATGCAGCTTGTTTGCAGCTGACAGAGACAATCACAAGAATTAGATTCATTTAGGTTCTTCTCTGCTCTGAAGCCAGTCTGGGAGAAGTGGGGGTGTTCAACCTGGAGAAGAGAAGGCTCCAAGGTGAACTTAGAGCCCCTTCCAGTGCCTAAAGGAGCTCCTAGAGAGATGGAGAGGGACTTGGGATAAGGGCCTGGAAGGACAGGACAAGGGGGAATGGCTTCCCACTGCCAGAGGGCAGGGATAGATGGTATATGGGGAAGGAATTCTTTCCTGTGAGGGTGCTGAGGCACTGGCACAGGTTGCAGCTGTGGCTGCTCCATCCCTGGAAGTGTTGCAAGCCAGGTTGGGTGGGGCTTAGTGCAGCCTGGGCTGGTGAAAAGTGTCCCTGCCCGTGGCAGGGGTTTGGAACAGGATGAGCTTTAAGGTCTCTCCAACCTAAACCATTCCATGATTCTCTGATGCTCTCCCTCTCTATCTCTACCACAACCACAGCAGGAGTGTTTTAAGAGGGAGTGACTGAAATGTTTAGGAACCAGAGAACTTGAAACTGCTTCTTTTAACTTCAGAAAATAGAGGATTTGATCAAAATAGTTCATTTTGTAGCCGGCAAGGAGGAGAGAAGCCCACTCTGGTTTAACACATACAGTGATTTAATTGATCTAATCATCCTAATGTTCTCCTAAAGAGACATTGCAGCCTGAATTATGTCAAATAAAGTCATTTTTTACCTCTTCTGCAATTAGTATGATTTATGTGTATTTTCCAAATGCTTGGAGATTCAAATCAGGATCAATGAACTTTCTGGAAACTATAAATTAGAGAAGAATCTTATATTAAAAGGAAAAGCCCAGATGTGACCCCATGGGCAGGCAGATGCTGCTGAGGTGATGTTGGAGGGTCTGCTGCAAGGCAGGAGAGCTCAGTGGGGACACCGAACTTGGCCAAATTGGGCCAGGGGAGTAGAAGGGGAACAGAAGTTTCTTCCCCTTTCCACACATGTAGTTTCCTGTGTTTTTGATGCCACCTGGCAGGCAGGAGGGAGAAGCCCAGCAGG
>NW_008686264.1:13651-16259 GCF_000695815.1 Acanthisitta chloris
CAGGAATGATGGATGGATCTCATAAGTAGAGAGGAAAGAGAGATATTGTCTTCTGCATGAAAGGGACTAAATCACTTAGTTCCTATTTTATTAACACCCAGAAAACCCAATGGGACATTGCCTACATATGGAAAACTTATTATGGGCTCTAACGAAGCACCATCAGTTCCAGGCAGTGCTGGGCTGAACACTGCAGGGAAATTAAGCTGTTTGTTTAATGCTTTTTCCATGCTTTCTTATTAGTGATAAACAGCTTTGATCTCCTGGGACTTGCCTCACCAGGCCAAGGCCAATGCTTTTATCTATTTATATGGAGGGTTTGCATCTCATCTCTTATTCTTTCTCTTTTCCTCTCTCATTTCCCGACAGAACAAGCGTCACTGGTGCAATGTGGAGGCATTGCTGGTGCTCAGCCTTGGACTCCCAGCCCAAAGTTTCCCCTGAGGCCTTTGTTTATGCCAGGTCATCAGGAATTTCCTTCCTACCTCTGCAGGAAAAATACCTGCAGAGGAAAGACAGCTTGGCCACAGTGACCACACATGTGACCACATGGTTTGTGAGCACATAGCTGAGGACAGACAGTGACCGTGACTCCTGGTTAAGACTCATTATTTTGCTTGCTAATGCTGTGTAATTCCACAGCAATTCTGTACTTCCCACAGGAAAAAAAAAAGCAAATTAGGATGAGGAGGTGCAGTGGGACCCACTTGCCATTTAAAATGCAGGAACAGCCACATGCTGGAGCTGCAGAGTAATTAAATAACAAAGATGAGAAAGCATTTACTGTGCAGTGATGTGGGACTCAGAAAAACTTGCCAAGAAGTTTCCAGCAGAAGGGTTTGCCACTGGAGAGGCAGGAAGGTAGGAAAAATTTCAAACAACTTGCAGAAATCCACTTGGAGAGACAAAAACCAAAGCAAGTCTTGTCACACTCCCATTTGGATGGGTGGTGCAAAATACAGCTTCCAACATGTAAAATCAAATCAGTTTGGTTTGACCTTATTGTTTCATTTCATTTACTTGAAGCTTTATGTTGCAGAGAAACATGAAGTCAAATATTTATTGGCTGGGTAATGACATGCATGTGTTAAATCTGAGAGCTGGAAAGGGACTCTGGACAAGGGTCTGGAGGGACAGGACACAGGGGAATGGCTTCCCACTGCCAGAGGGCAGGGTTAGATGGGATATTGGGAAGAAATTCTTCCTTATGAGGGTGGTGAGGCACTGGCACAGGTTGCCCAGAGCAGTTGTGGCTGCCCCATCCCTGGAACTGTTCAAGGCCAGATTGGACAGGGCTTGGAGCAACCTAACCTAATCTGAGGTGTCCATGGCAGGTGGGTTGGGACCAGATGAGCGTTAAGGTCCCACTCAACCCAACCCACTCCATGATTTGATGATGCTCTCCCTCTCTATGATGCTGGAAGTGTTTCAGGCCAGGTTGTATGGGGCATGGTACAACCTGGGCTAGTGGAAGGTGTCCCATGGCAGGTGGGTTGGGACCAGATGAGCGTTAAGGTCCCACTCAACCCAACCCACTCCATGATTTGATGATGCTCTCCCTCTCTATGATGCTGGAAGTGTTTCAGGCCAGGTTGTATGGGGCATGGTACAACCTGGGCTAGTGGAAGGTGTCCCTGTCCATAGCAGGGAGATGGAACTGAATGAGTTTTAAGGTCCTTTCCAATACAAACCAGTCTGGGATTCTATGATATCGCTTAATGCAACATTAACATATTCAGTAATATATAACACACCTGATGGGGAATATATATATTTATATATCTATACATACAACTTTTACCATGCTTTGCCCTTCCTCAAGGGAAGCAGCTTTAATTAGAATATAGAATATAGAATCACAGAATGTAGAATATCCCAGGTTGGAAAGGACCCACGAGGATCATCAGTCCAACCCAGGCCCTGCACAGGACACCCCAACAATCCCACCCTGTGCCTGCGAGCTGTGACACTGCCCTGGGAGCAGTGCCCAAACACCTCTGGGGGGAGAACCTTGTCCTGATATCCAACATGAACCTGTTCCAGTGCCCAAACACCTCTGGGGGAAAAACCTTGTCCTGATATCCAACCTAACCAGCTGTTCCCTTGGGTCCTGCCACTGGTCACCAGAGAACAGAGATTGGTGCTGTCCCTCTGCTGCCCCTCATGAGGAAGCTGCAGACCCCTCTGAGTCTCCCCTCAGCCTTTGTTAAATGTCACACCATTGGTGATTCCCAGCCCTCTAATTTGTCCAGAACTCTCTGCAGGACCCCTCTGTCTTCATGGGAGTCAACAGCTCATCCCAATTTAATATCAAATATACTTCTTGAAACAAAATAGTTTGTGTTACCAAAAGGAAGCAATTTTTGTTTATGGAGCTGTCCAGCACCCTCCTATTTTTCTGGAAATAGGAGGAAGTTTTCCTTACATAGACAAAGTCCCACTGGTTTTTCTGGGTGTTGATAAAACTTTCTCCTGTTTTTTACCCCTCCTCTTGTTGTCCTGATTTCACCTTGGACTTTGCTCCCATTTTACAACAGCATAACCTTGTCCTGGTTTTAGCCAGGATGGGGTTAATTTTCTCAGTAGCTAGTGTAGTGCAGTGTTTTGA